>NC_056729.1:908682859-908955359 GCF_019279795.1 Protopterus annectens
GAGTACACCACCCCATTTGGTATGTACCTCACAAGACATCTGCAACAGCTGGAAAGGCCACAGAAATACCTCACTAAAAGAATCACAGGCCTAAAGCAGATGCCCTATGCTGACTGTCTAATAAAACTCCAACTATACTCTGTGGCATATTGTCTACTCAGAGGTGATCTCTGCTTAACATACAAGGCCATGTCAAACCCTGAGCTGTTGGACATGCTCCACTGAAAGAAATCCCAATCCCTCAGAACCACATGCTCCAGGGATCTAAACCTTGTCATCGCAATGCTCAGATTTGCTCTGAGCTACAACAGAATGGCATTAAATATACTGATCCCAAGGACATTGCCAATATCCTGGCAGATTGATTCAGTGCCATCTTCACCCACCTCTCACCCCCTAAAGAGTCCATCTCAATACAGAAAGATTGCCAAATTCTGGTAATCACGGCCACACAGGTAAAAAATGTACTCTCCAAAGCTAAGAATACAGCATCCATGGGACCAGACGACATCCTGGGCTGCGTACTATATGAACTACAAAATGAACTGGCATCTCACCTAAGTGTTATGTTTAATCATAGCCTCACCTCAGGCTTTGTGCCCACTGAGTGGCACACAGCTACAGTAATCCCACTCTGCAAGTGGGGATCCACCTTGGATCCTGGGAACTACCATCCCATCAGTCTGATAAGCCTGATCTGCAAGGCCATGGAACATATTATCATGGAACTTATAAACAAAGACATTGGCAACCTTTAAACACTGGACCCCACCCAGTTTGGGTTTCTGAAGGGATGATTGTGTCTCCTGAATCTGATTGACTTCTTTGTCTCAGTCTCCAGAGCCGTGGACGAGGGTAAGGCTGTCCAAACAGCCTATCTGAACCTCACCAAGGCCTTCAACACCACCCCCACTCTGGAATCATTGATAAACTTACTAAGCTAGGCATAAATCCCTACATCACTCAATGGGTTGCCAAATGGCTTACTAACAGAACCCGCATTGTAAATGTAGCTGACTCCAAATACATCTCCAGACAAGTGACAAGTGGAGTACCTCAGGGTTCAGTCCTGGGACCGCTCTTGTTTGGCATCTACTTCTCTGAAGTACAGACCAACACTGAGGGACTCTGGCTAACAAAGTTTGCGGATTACTGCAAACTGGGAGCCATTATTGAATTCCCAAATGATGTGGATATTCTACAAAAGGGCCTTACAGAAACAGATGCTTGGTGCCAGAGCCATGGGTCCAAGCTCAATGCTAAGAAGTGTATAGTTATCCCCTTTGGGAAAATCCATGTACCCATGAATTACCACATAGGTGGCAGTACACTAAACACCAAAATTGTGATAAGAGACTTAAGAACACAAGTGGACAGTGGTCTCAACTTCAATAACCACATTGCCACAACAGTCAGGAAATCCTTCTATGTGGCACACCTCATCACTAAGGGCTTTTCATCCAGAAAAAAGGAGGTCATTGTCCCACTGTACTCATCCCTCATTAGACCCATCATAGAGTGCAACGCCCCATTTGGTATGTACCTCACAAGACATCTGCAACAACTGGAAAGTCTGCAGAAACACCTTACTAAAAGAATCACAGGCCTAAAGCAGATGCCTTATGCTGAACAACTAAAAAAACTCCAGCTATATTCTGTCACATATTGTCTACTCAGAGGCGATCTCTGCTTAACATACAAGGTTATGTCAAACCCAGAGCTGTTGGGCATGCTACAGTTAAAGAAATCCTAATCCATCAGATCCACACATTCCAGGGACCTAAACCTTGTCATCGCAATGGACAAAACATGCTGGAGGGATAGATTCCTGACCCAGAGACTCCCCACACTCTGGAATAGACTGCCCATACATGTCAAGCAGAGCACCTCCTTGGCCCTCTTCAAAAGGAACCTTGATGACTGGATGGGAGATAGGAAACTGACCCTGAGGAAAACATCAGTCACCCTGTAAGACAGGGGTCCAGGGAAGTAAATATTGTGGGAAGAAATAGCCAGGGAATACTTATGGCTAGGCTTGTAAAGGTGCTATGGCTGATAGCCTAGTAACAACCTATGAACCTACAAAATGTTTTATAGATGAACAGAGAATAACAAAAAATAAATTGTCTGAAGACATCGTGTTAAGGCATAATGATTATGTGACAAAAAGTCTCCACACAACTATATTTTATACAATGATAAGAAAGGTTCCACTAGTAGAAATATTTTTACTTCCTATCAGTAAACTGCCACTCAGTAAACTGCAGTCATTAAACCATCATTTGTACAAAATAATATAACAATATCAAGTTCTAGATCCCAAGATGTTCAGTCCTTCTTTCTTTGGCCAACTCTTGCCATTGGTATAAACAACATAAAAATGTATTTTAAAAAGCCCAAGTTTTATTAGAAGTCATGTCAGCTAATATCACTGGCCATTTTATTTTTTATGTAAAGCATCTTCTAGAAGCCATGCCACATGAAATAAACAGCATTTTGTATTATACTTAATTATAATTGTTAAATGAATAGCATGCACTGTGTTCTAGTCTGTGCAAAAGTGAATAGAAAATACATAGTTATACATAGTATTTTATGACAGTGATAACAAATCTAATTAAACCTAAGACAACTTGTTTAAGATATTGTACAAGAGCAGTAATTTTCCCTCATCACTATCAGGTTAGGCTATAAAGCAGAAGGAGTTTTTGAGATGAATATATTACAACATATGAAAAAAAAACTTTCATCCAAATCCAAATTCTCTATAAACACTCTGGTCGAATACAATTACCAAAAATTTTTTTCTGAACAGGCCCCACGGAGACTTCATTTTCATATAATTTTTCCAAGAGTCATTCTTAAGTCTGCATTAAAAGGAAAAGTTCTAAGTAAATATCATGAAGCTGCATTTGTTAAACCATAGTTTGGAAAATATTGTGACCTTTGCAGAAATTACAGCCTAAAGATTTCAGTCCTCCCTTTGATCAGTTCTCCTGAAGAATCTCTTATCAAACCTATTATGCTAACATTGCTGAATGCTGACCTAATCCATGCTCATGAAACAAACATTCAGCTTGTTGACAATCGACTTATGGCATTACTGTCAGTGCGGAGTTCGAATGTATCCAGACTTGTAGTTGGGATATTTCCAAAACATAAGGAAATATACCTCCTAGGTCCGTGACTGGTATGTTTTCATATCTTTTGACATGCTACAAATGATCTAATGTTACAGTAAGTTAAGACACAACTATACACTGCTATATATTATCATTATAGAAATCAAAACAATTTAACACATGAAGTCAATTATGTAATTACAGAAAACGATGGAATTTCTTACTTTAGGGTATAATTCAGGATATCAAACTCCAAATGCTATATTATAGTTACCAGTGTTTGTTGGCTTCTTCTATGAGCTTTCATGTGGACTTGCCACTGTGAATTATATTCTTATACAGAGATGTTTTCATGTTTCACCACAGTAATACAAGTTTTAGATTTTATAATATTATACAAAGCATATTTAAAAGAGTAGCACTTGAAATCCTAAGAGAAATATTTATATTTGTAATCAGACCCGTTTTCTGGAATACATCAGCAAAAGCTTTCAAGGGAAAGCTTGAAAGACAAGAGTGAACTAAAAGACTTGTCTTCCTCGAAGGAATATAAAAGTTTTATAAGTAGAATAACTAGGTGGTCAGTCCATTTGTAAGGCTCCAGAATCATATTTATTAAGCTATCCCGATACATTGTGCAAGTAGGTTTGCTAAGGAGACAGAAGTATCTCCAAGTTGTAGAAGCTGTTCACAGCTAGAATGTGCTCCTCACAAATGTGTATCTCCAATGCTTTATGCAAGCAAGCTATTGTCCTGTTATCCAGCACCCTTGGTCAGCACCACCTGCTCTTTCTCTGCAGAATGAAAGGTTAGGGGCTTTCTTCTGTGTCTGCTCACTTCCTGATGAACATGGTATGTGTGTGTGTGTGTGTGTGTGTGTGTGTGTGTGTGTGTGTGTGTGTGTGTGTGTGTGTGTGTGTGTGTGTGTGTGTGTGAGACAGCTCAAGAGAAAAAGATTACTTAAGATTCCCTAGTAGGAATCCTGGTACTAATGCATTAAGTCATACCTTGGGGCTAACAGCAGGATTTAAAAATAATTTATCAACCACAGTACGATGGCTTAGTCTCCCCTACCACAACTCTCACTTATTATTGTACATTAATAGATGTAGGAATGAATGGGTACATGGTTGTCATTATTAACAAGAAACAAGGAAGAAATTTACCTGTCCTTTTCACAGAAAATGTTCCTGTTGTAAAATATTGTGTTCTAACGTCTGGTCATGTGACTATCAGGGTCATAGCATTCAGTGTGTTGTGGGCAGTAGCTGCATGTCAGATTCACTAAAGTACATGGCCATGTTATCAGCTTCTGTATCCTGATGCATTCCGAAATATATTAAACATTGGAAACTGCTATAATTTGCATGATCTCAGATGCACATTTTGTAGATGCAAAAATAGATTTGTTTGGCAATGTCTTAACTCAGCCAAACATCAATTTACCACACGCGCACACACACACGTGCACACACACTCACACACACACACACACACACACACACACACACACACACACACACACACACACACACACACACACACACACACACGCACACATTTCTACTTTGTTAACAAAGCTTTGTTTTTATATATGTTATTCTTGTTCATTGGTGTTTACTTTCTTCTGCTTCTTTTTTTCCTGGTTACCTGCTGACCATCAGATACTAACTTCAGCCCTGTGAGGAGGATGCCATCCAGAGAGCCATCAGGGTTTCTGTTGACTATATCCTCTGTTATCCTACTGCTGCCTGGGTTAGCAGGTCTCCCACAGTGCTACACCTCGATGCATGCCTGCTCCTCTGCATGTGTATGATTCTCATCTTGCAACATGCATTGTGCTTAGTAATTACTTTGCAATGCTGCCATACACACACGGTACTAAATATCAGGTTTAGAGCAGACTGGAATTCCAGCTCTCCACCCTTGATGGGCAAACCTCTGATGAACACTGACACTAGCTCGTCGAACATCTGGGCCATTAATCACACCCAGGTCATCAGGGTAAAAGCCAATATTTTTATTCTGATGCATCAGAGTTAGCAATTTATTTCATTTTAAAAAATGAGCTTGAAAATAAGAAACACATAATAATAAACACAAAAATAAGAAATGCAATTGTGTGCTAACACTCCAAAAGGGTACACTAATGCACAAGTATATCCTAGTAAAAACTGAGTTCACTGAATATATCACTAAAATTCATGAACCAGTAGGGAAGGGCCACCATACAAAATTGCTTCCATTTCCCACTTGCTATGCAGCAAGCCATTTCAAACATGCATACACAAAACTAAGCCCTAAGTATGCATCCTGTCACATCATGTACAGAAATATAGAGATATTGGTGTATAAAAGGCAAGCAAAAGATTCACACCAACATTTTGTCCTTCTCATGCATACACACCTCAGAAAATACATTATATGAAATTATAGAAAAGACCCTATGCTAGGAGATAAGGCCCTTTTTGTATACTTCCAATGGATATTTTAATACTTAAGTTCCTCTGCGTTTTTCTGAACAAATGTGCTTAGAACAAAAATCAAAGGAATGTAAATAAAGGTATAGTAGGCTTATATATCTTATATCAGAACACACATGTGGAAGCCTTCTACATATATATATATATATATATATATATATATATATATATATGTATATATATAAGTTGCAGTAAACACTTGCTTTCTTTTTTTGCAAATCAACTTTATTAATGAAATATAAGAATGAAGAAATAACATCATAACAATGTCAGCAATAATTAAAAAAGACTTGGGTCAGCATTCAATAAACTCCATGTAGGCTCCATGCAGAGCCTACACACAGTGTCTCTGCATACAGGATACTACTCATGCGGCATCATGCGGCATCGCACCATGAATATTAATGATGCTCGACACGAATGAGCAAGGCTTCATGGCTCACACCAGTGTTGCTGGCCATGAAACCTGAACACTGAATGTGGATCATTCCACACAACCTTCTAATTTATTTGATTTTATTTTACATTTGTTAACCGGGGGTGCCTGACTGAGCCAAAAAGGCTCTTTTTCAGCAGAGGCCCAGGGAGAAAAGCTCCACAAAGAAAAAGTACAGACACGTTTACTTATTTAGACATGATCAGTATACACACAAATTACAAGAGACATGTTTTTACAGTGGTATGCGGTACATAAACAGTTACAGTGGACAGAACAAACAAAAAAAATATTAATTTTAAAAATAAAGGTAATTAATAGATTTGTGGTGTACAGCTGAAATTTGGAACATAGGTAGAATACATACATAGTACACAGGTACAGTACATACATTGTAGATTAGCCAGTGTTTGTGAGTAAGATTGAAAACTATTATCAAGTGCTCTAGATGTAGTATGTATATGTTACCCACTTTCACTAGCCTGGGGAGCAATCATGGCACTGCCAACTTTGCTTGAGATGTTGCCTGATGTGGTCTTTAAAGGAGGCTTTGGATGATGTGTTTTGAATGCCAGTAGGGACAGAGTTCCATTTTTTAGCCACTGAACTACTATATAGTGCATCTCCAAAGCTATCGTAGCTGTTGGTGACTTCTAGTAGTAGTTTGCTTGATGATCTAAGAGGCCTTTTGGCTGAGTGATGTTGTACTAGGTTTTTAAGGGCAGGACAATTATTGGGGAGGTAATAGATAGCATGACAGAGGCAGAGCTGATTGTAGGTTAGGAGGTTGGGCAGTTCAAGCCAGTGGAGCTGTCTCAAAGCAGTACAGTGATGAGTTCTATATGAGCAATTTGCAGCAAGGCGGGCAATTCTGTTATAGCAGGCTTCCATTTTGCTTAGTTCAGTTTTGTTGAGATTAGTCAGAATGGGAGATGCATAGAGTAGGGTGGATAAAAGTTGGGAGCAAGCAATGGCTGATCTTGTGTTTTTGGTAAGAAATGGTTTGATACGGTAAAGTGACCCCAGTTTGGCATGTACTTTTTAAATAGTTAAGTTGAGATGACTATCAAATTTTAGGTGGGATTCTAAGGTTATTCCCAATCACTGGAGCAATTGGAGTAGCATTTGTGGAGTAGATAGTGAATTGACTGTTAGTGTTTTTGTTAGAACTGGTTATAATCATAAGCTGAGTTTTCTTTGGATTGAAGATAAGTTGGGCTTTGGTAAGGTAGTTTTCCACATCAGAGAATGCTAGTTGAGTTGTTTGCAGGAGGGTGGGAATGTTTTGTGCAGCACATATTAAGGAAGTGTCATCTGCATACTGAATTATAGATGCATGCTGTGTGGAGGTATGGAGGTCATTTGTGAAGACTGTGAATAGTAGTTGTCCTAAGATAGAACCCTGTGGGACTTCTATAGTTATGGGCAGCTGAGGAGAGAGAGAATTTTCCCATTTCACAGCTTGGTACCTGTCAGTTAAGTAGCTTTGGAACCAGGTAAGAGTGAAATTTGATAGATGATATTGGTTTAGTTTGTTTAGCACAGGGGTGTCCAAACTTTTTTCACCAAGGGCCACATGCGATAAAATACACAAACAGCCGGGCCACTCACTCGAGGTGAAGTATATATTATATTGCCTCACCTGGTTTATTTTTTAAGACAAGTAAACTAAATCAATCAGCCTACAACACTGCTTTTCATGAATAGGATATTTCAAGCTAGTTATGCAAATAAGTTTGGATTGTTAACAGATCAACTAATATTTGTTTTAAAAATGATATCAACATAAAATGATTTATTAGTAATAGGGCTTAATAATAACACATGGAACGTGTAATATATTTTGAACTCGGGAACACGGTTGCGCTCAGTGGGAACAATGAAGTTGCGCTTTGGCCTGCAGGATTGCTGGCAGGTCCGGAATCAGTTTTGTGGTTGAGATGCGAAGGACGTCACAGATATGGTCGTTGGTAATTTTGGTTCTCAATCTGCTTTTGTTCAGCGTCATCAGAGAAAATGTTTGTTCACATATGTATGTTGAGCCGAACAGACTCATTCTTTTTGCGTGGCGTCTCATCAGAGGAAACTTGGCTTCTTCCAAGCTCCGGTAGAAGTCAGGTAAAGAGAGAAGCTGATGTTGATTCTTCAGAGAATCATCACACTGCATTTCTATAAGTTCTAATCGCAGACTCTCTTCCACTTCTTCTGCATTTATCATGAAGGGAGTCACAAACAGCTTGATATCATTCTCAATAGTAGAAAAATCTTGGAAGCGCTGAGAAAATTCTGTCAGGAGGGATGTGATCACAGACACATATTTACCCTTTTTACCAGAGAGATCGACCTTTGGAAATGCAGATCTGATTTCGGACAGTGTGGGGAAGTGTGCGACATTGAAGGTGTGCAACTGTGCCTCAAACAGTCGGAGCTTCACACAGAATGCTTTCATGTGTGCGTGAAGCTGTGGTACGAGTTGGTCTTTACCTTGTAGGTTTTTGTTGAGTGTGTTGAGGTGTTCAGTGAGATCAACTAAAAATGCCAGGTCTGCCAACCATAGAGGGTCACTCAGCTCGTGAAGAGGTCGGTCCTTTTCTTTCAAAAACTGGTTGATCTCTGATTTCAGAGAATAAAACCGCCTAAGCACGGAGCCACGACTTAGCCAGCGCACTTCTGAATGGAAGAGCAGGTACCCATATTCAGCATCAATGTCAGTTAAGAAAGCTTGAAATTCTCTGTGGTAGAGTGCTTGTACTCGAATTATGTTTACTGTTTTCACAACAGTGTTCATCACATCGTTAAGTTGTACTGTCTTGGCACAGAGTGCTTCTTGGTGGATGATACAGTGCATTTTAACTGCCTCACCTCCGCTCTCCTGCACCTTGGCGCACACCATAGAGGCCATTCCTTTGCACTGGCCTGTCATAGCTGGAGCTCCATCCATTGTAACTCCACACAACTTGTCCCATTTAAGTCCTATCTTGTCAATTGCATTTGACACAGCTTCAAAAATGTCTTTACCCGTTGTTGTGATATTTAGACTGGTGAGATCAAGCAGCTCCTCTGTAATGCAAAAGTTATTGTCAAAACCCCGCAAAAAAATTTGTAACTGTGCGGTATCTGTGGCGTCTGTGCTCTCATCACATGCAATGGAGTAGAAATCAAAAACACATGTTTTGTCTGCCAGTTGATGTTTTAAGTTGGCTGACAAGTCTTCGATTCGCCGCACAACTGTGTTCCTTGATAGGCTAACACTGTCGAATTCTTGACTTTTTTCTGGGCACATTATTCCTGCAACTTTAGTGAGGCACTGTTTTATAAATTCACCATCTGCAAAAGCCTTCCCATGCTGGGCAATGAGTTGAGCCACCTCATAGCTGGCTATTCGCTGCACAACTGTGTTCCTTGATAGGCTAACACTGTCAAATTCTTCACTTTTTTCTGGGCACATTATTCCTGCAACTTTAGTGAGGCACTGTTTTATAAATTCACCATCTGAAAAAGCCTTCCCATGCTCGGCAATGAGTTGAGCCACCTCATAGCTGGCTATTGTGGCATTTTCTTGAGTTTTTTTGGCACAGGAAAAATACTGTTGTTGAGCTAGCAAGCTAGCTGTTATCTGCTTAACCTTTTGTTCTCATTCCACACCAGTGTAGGACATGTAGGTCTGATGTTTGGTTTCGTAGTGTCGTCTTACATTGTACTCCTTCAACACTGCGACACTCTCATTACAAATCAAACACACACACTTCCCCCTGACTTCCATAAAGAAGTATTCATTTTCCCACCGTGTCTGAAATTTTCTACACTCACTTGCTATCTTGCGTTTCTTTGGTGGTGTCATTTTCAGTGGGCTGTGGCAACATTTTTCTTTCCTTAATTTAGTTTTGTACAGGTACTGCCTTGATCAACTTAGTAGCTCCACCGCTAGAGTTAAAACCAAGAAATCAACTAGTAAGCAACCACAAAGCACTGTATCAAGGAGAAACCGCGTTTTTCGTTTATGGATCCATTAATTGAATTTTAAGTATATGTTTTATCTTGATTCATTTTGTATGTAATTTTGGCTTTTGTCCACTAGAGGGGAGTGTTGTATTAGTTTTGGGATATAAATCAAGTTATGTACCCTTCCGTTTCTCCGTATGAGGTCGCATTCAATTGTTTATTATGCATTCATTTACTTATGCATCTAGTCTAGTAACTAGAATCGTGTGTTCTTATTTTTATTCATTCATTTATTATTGCAATGACATTGCAGTGATTTCAGTTAACCGTTCCGGCAGATGCTACTTGACTGAAGTAATAGTTTGGACTGGAGAACTGCAACTTGGATGATATCCCGGCTTTTAAGAAACTAGAATAGAAGTAGTTCTAGTAAGTTATTTGTGTGTTTACACAGTTTTGTTGGCGATCACCAACATTATAGCATTCAGTTATGATTGTTGTGTACTACAATAAGTTTTAAACATGAGGAGTTTCGTCAAGCATTTCATGTGGATTAACTGTTTGTGTATCCTAGAGCTGTCCAGTGCTTGATTTCTGTTTTTTGTTTGTGCACTGTTCTTTACCTGTGGTTTAAACAAGAAATGCAATACCGCCAGGTTTATGTGCGGGCCATATTTGGTAGATTTTTGGAATTTGCTGCGGGCCAATTAAAAATGGATCACGGGCCACAGTTGGCCCGCGGGCCATAGTTTGGACACCCCTGGTTTAGCAGGATTTGGTGTGTACAAAATGTACGAAATGTGGTCAAACACTAAACTAATGGGAGGACAAAGGGGCATTTTCTAAAGGATATGAAGTACAAAACAGAAATGTATGTCATTGTATATTGAGTTCGACCTTCTGTGATTTTGCAGTAAACCACACATTTTTACAAAGAACAGGCCAAAAATATGATGTGAATATCTGGACATTCTGCTAAACTCCGGATAGTTTCCCTTCTGGATTTTAACTTCTTTTTTTATTTTGACAAGTGCTGCAAGATGTGCCGCTTGACATAAACATGTTTAGCTATGCTCACCTGGTTTGTATAAAGTGCAGCAGTGCACAGACTGGATGATGGACCATCCAGGTTGTACACAGGATACAGACAGCCACAGATATAAACTGGATACATTCAATTAATAATATTGTGCATTGCACAAACACTGTAATCTGCATTGCACTAAAGATTAACAGCAAGACACTTACAATAACTACTAAGATACCAAATATAATCTCACTAATCCCATGGCAGCGGGTGTTAAGTGTAGGTGTGGAGTGCATATGGTCCGGGGTTCTAGTACAGGATGTGCACATTTTGTTTTACTGCTTTGAGTTTGCAGATTATAGCAATGAAGTGCAATATACACAACAGTTTTCTGAACCTACTTGCGGTGATAACTGTATAACTGTAAACATGTTACATCTGGCTAGCACAAGTGCCTCTATATCTAATAATCTTGAAATTGCATTGTTTCCACTGTTGTGCATCAATTACCATCGCACAAACACTGTGCCCACCAGCACAGACTCTCACCTTCCATGTTTGTGTGATGGTAAGTGATGTGCAATGTTTTAAAATGTTGCAAAACCAAAATGCGTGCACTCTCATTAAGTGCAAGACATGCAATAGGTGGGAAAACATCAGCAGTTGGTGGGAAATGCTCATTTTACATTGAGCTTGAACTATTATAGGCTTGTCAGGAGTTGCTTGAGAGGTTGTGAACTTTCGGGCACAGAGGTGGAGTTTCCAGGAGTCCAAATTTTTTGTTGGACTCATAATTAAGGAGCATGGGCCACGGTTGCTGTAGCAGGATTATTCAGGATCAGAATATAAATCTAAGCCTGGAATAGTATTGCCAGGGCTTTAACCAGTGCAAAAGGTATCCGCCGTACAGGTGAGCAATGCAGACATCACTTTGATGACCTCTGGAGGAGGAAGCGGGAAACCCTTGAAGTTTGGATCAGGGAATTTCATACAGGGGACACCCCACAGATGTATAAGTATCAATTTCAGTGAGTAATTGCAAGAGTTAAAAGCTGAATATAGTCAAGAATGGTATTCATAATGGTGTTCTGTTCTGTTTTTTCCACAGCTGCTGAAGAGTGAGCCTCAAATGTTCAGTCCCATGCCACGTGTCTAGTAAGGATGCAAGAAGCATCTGGTATGTATGCATCAGAACAGTACTGTCTAAATAGTATTTAAATAATAATAATAATTTCTATAGTAATTTTATAGGATTAAAAGTTAAGAACCAACCATAGTTGGTACTTAATACAGTTGTATCAAACAGAGCATGTATATCCCAATTGTAAAAGAAATTATGCATGCCTTTGTCTGTAGCAGAAAGCAGTGGTGCCATATTGTCAAATAACAGTGAGCATGCATCTCTAAACTGTAAAAAGAAAGTTTGCATGTAGTAGTCTTTAGGATAAAATAACACTACAGTATTTGAGAGTAGTCATTGTTTGTGAGTTCAAAAACAACACTTCCCAAATATGCAATACTGTTAGGTTTTCATCCTTATTGGAATGTAACTTCATACCTGTATACCAGTGGCACAAATGTCCTTCTGTAAACTGTAATCAGTATAATTGGAACATGCATATGTTATATATATATATGCACACATCAAGGACTGGTAGCTGTAATTTGTATTAGAGTCTGCCTCTGTTATGAACTGGGTAGTCTTAAAAGTAAGGAAGAAACTTGTTAGGAATTTGTTCATGTCACATATGAAGATACTGAAGTTCTCTCTTTTTTTTTCTCTCACCCCAACCCTTTTCTCTCTCTTTTTAAATTTATTTTTTTTATTTTTTTTTGTTTTTCCCACAGCACAGCTGTATAGACCTGCCCCCACTCTACCAGCTACAGCACTGCTGCCCAGCACATCTGGTGCAGTATCTAGTAGCACCCCCTCTGCCACCCATACACTACCCAGAACCTCAGGTAGTTCTGCCCCATAGGATAGGCCTGTAGCTCCCTCCATAAGCAGTGGTGGAGGTGGTGAGTTTATCTCCCATGCCTAACTGCCAGGGATGGTGCGCAGTATTGTGAGCTGTACTGTGGGTACACACCTAAGCTGGATGGAGTGCCTACTCTCCAGCCTCTTGTGGAGCACTCATAGGAGGCGCAGACATTGGGCACTGCAGCCAGCAGTGCAGTGAGGTGACAGTGATCACAGTCCACTAGGTCCGGGCTAGATTCTCACTGTCAATCACCTCAACATGCATGGGACTGGGATTTCCCACCCTCTCCCCAACCATGGTGTTCACCCACTTCATGTGTCCTTCACCGTCCATATCTCTTGTCTTGTTTGTCTTGTCTGTCTGCAATTGTTTCCACACCTGAAGAATCTCAAAACAGTAAAACATAACTTGTATGGCACAAACAAGCATAGACTGTTGTTTTGGAGGTAGGGAGCAAAGTAGGTTCCTGCAACACATTCAAATGGAGTTAAGCAGCAGCAGTTCCTAACATTCCATCTGTGTAGACTTTCTGTGTCTGTTCTTCACTACTTTTCAAATCCACAGGAAAAACCGGCATGGAATATACATGGTTGCTATATAATTTCTTGAATAGCTCCACTACATTGGTTGATGAGCATGTAGTTCAGCTGCTTATGCTGTAATTAGCATCTCTGAAACACAGCCTAGAGAAATGCAATGCATTAATAATATACACCATTGTAAAAAGGCAAATGTGTAGCTACCCAAATGGATGGTGAGGATACTTGCTATATGTTCAGCAAAGTAAAATTTTTTCCAAGCTATCTTTACAGAGGAGTATTGAACTCCAGCAGGTATGCTATCATTTTGTTACCAATGCCTACATAATGCATATGCTGGAATATATTAATGAATAATGTTAAGCAAAGCCTTTTATACTGCTATTTGTATGCATTAGTTAGAAGTGTACTGATGGCAGGACCATGTTTGTCAAGCCATTTCAGAGGCACAAATGATTGCCAGTACATGAAAATAATAATAATAATATGTACACATGTTTCAGGGACAGGTTATTCGAATGCATGTTTAGCATTTCAAATGTGTTTTTAACCAAAATGGAGCATTTCAAATGTGTTTTTTTTCGCAAAATGGTTCATGTGCCTGTTCTTCAGTGGATGGGGGAGCAAAGAGAAGTTACTGTTATATCACAAACTAGAATGGTCTGTTCTTTTGGGGGGAGCACAGCTGAGTCACTGCTATTACACATACAAGGACATGTTGCTCTTGTTACTCTCCTTATTTTGCATCTTGCCTGTTGTTAGTATGTCACATCTGTAGTATGTTTTATGTTTTTCCAGTGGGTACTACTGGCCATCTTCCTTAACTGTTTTATATGGTAACAATTACTTTGTAGTTATGTGATACTTATGTGTATTATCATTCTGTTGTCTTTTAGGAGTGAAAATGTCATTGAGGTGCAGACCCCCCCCCCACTTCAGTGAGGCAGAGAATACAATAATTGTGGATGTACTCCATCAAAATAATGCTTTTCTTCTCAGAAGCAGTTGTCTCAATATGCCAGAGAAACTGAGACTATGGCAGCAGTTCATGGCAAACATAAATGTCATAGGTTGCCACAGCTATATTTATGAGCAGGTGTGCCACAAAGTCACTGACATGCTAATATCTGCATGGAGGCATGCAGCTGCTATTGCCCGAGACCATAGGGTAACCAGGTGTGGGCCTGCTGCAGAACCACCTCTCACCCCCAATGAGGAATTCCTGGCAAATCTTCTACAACAGGACAACTCACGGCAGAGTGGCCCACAATATGTGATTGATGTGGGTGCCCCTCCTTCTCAGTCCCAGGATGAGCATCCAGGTAGGCTTTGTTATATGACCAGTTGAATACTGTTGTATGGTAAAACAACTGAAATAAAATTACTTCTGTGTCACATGTCTTTTTCGGCAGGGGGGATTGAAGACTGGTACAGTGATAAGCCCAATTTGGAGTTGTCAGCCACATTCCTGTTGAACTAGCATTTCATGCAGATTGAGAGGGTACATGTACTCTGTCTTATTGTTAAATGTGATGGTATTGAGCTCATCTCTTGCTTAACTTATTTCAGGAATGTCAGGAATGCCGTGAGGTATGTCTCCTACAGATGGTAAGCAAAATAAAGTTATTTCACTACTGCAGATCAATTTCTTGAAATATAATGTATCAGTGTAGGCCTGTTGTGTGTATTGCTGTACTGTCTGCATTAGTGGCAGCACTGCTAGTTGTTTACCATATATTGCACCATAGTAGTGTGGGTATTAATGTTTGTCTGTGTTTCTCCCTTTGTATCACAGGTGATCATGACAGTGGGAGTGTGGGCCCTGTGCCACATGATGTCAGTGTCTCATCAGACACTGATGATGATGGTTGCAAAACTGAGGCACAGTGGGGGGTCCAGAGGTTGAATCTGATGCAGTGGTTAACATCCAGCCACCCCTTCTTTTTCCCTAGACACAACCAGTAGGCTTATGCTTACCCAGACCAATGAAGCCACAGATATAGGACAGGTGGGGGGAGATGATATTGAGCAGGGAAGTGTGGTTACTGTGGCTTCAGTACCTGTTGAGTCTGGCTGTAGGCAAAGTGTTGGTGAGGTGCCATGCAGGAGGGTTGATAGGGGTGCACGGAGAGGGCTTGCTGTCTCTCCTCTACCAGGTGCAGGTGTCTCTTCCCGTGTCACACAATGTATGTTTAGGGCCATCATGGAGGCACAGATACATTCAGAAAGGTGTTCCAGACAAATGCTCAGGGTTCTGGATGTGGCACACTGTGGCATGCATGACTGTCTCCACTGAGTCACCAGATCTCTGGATCGGATGAATGACACATTGAAAAGAGGGTGCCTGTGATGAACTGAGGGGTGTCTGTCATGGAATGAGCAGCATCTGTAATGGAACATCTACTGGGAAGGGAATGGCGTCCTCATGGGAGTAGGTCAGCCACAACATCTGTTGATAGCTAATGTGACTATTCCTGATCACGGTCCCATAGTGGCAGTAGCTCTGCTGGTCCATCAGTGAGTGTGCTGTCCACACCCCGACGTGGCAAGCCATGGAGTTGTGGTCCTGGGCATTCCCGTGAATGGAGCATGTCTATCAGATATTGGTCACACTCAGGTAACACCACTCCATCTGACCTTAAGCCTGGAGGTGCCACTGCAACTCCTGGCAGAGCCAGTTCTCATGGTTTGTGAATTTTTGGCAAGAAAAGGTGGCAGGTTCACAGTGGGGGCTATTTCTACTATCAGGTTATTTTTAGAGTTAATTTTAGAAAACAACATTTTTCTTTTTGGCAATAATTATTATAGACAAAAGAGGGGGGTAGCGATGGGGTCTCCAGCAGCTCCAGCATTTGCGAACTTAGTAATGGCTTTTTGGGAGTCTGTAGCGTTACCCGCCTTAAAAAAGAAGTTTAACATCAAGTTTTTCTGTCGTTACATTGACGATTTATTTTTCATTATTGAAGGCGATTCTATGGCAGTCAATGAGTTCTTTGTAGATATCAACTCTATTTTTGATTATGTAAAGTTCACTTTAGGAAATGTAGGAACCATTGTGAATTTTTTAGATGTATTAATATATTGGGATACAGATGATGAACGTTTACATAGCAAGATTCATCGTAAAGAGACGTTCACTAACGGATATTTGCACCACTCCAGTAACCACCCCAGACATGTTATCAGAAACATCCCCCGAGGGCAGTTTATACGAGCAAGCCGGATGACATCCAAAAAGGATGATTTAATACAGGAATTTAATACTGTTTTTTCTTTATTTTTAGATAGGGGGTATGATTTTCACCAACTAACATCTGCCACAGATGAAATACTAGGCAAACGTGATAGTATTTTTAAACCTATTATTGATTTTCCTGGTTCAATCAACAGCGAACAGAACCAGAGGACAAATGGGGGCAGTTACAATATTGACACCTTGTGTTCTTTAGACACCAGTTCTGATAACTTTTTGATTAGACAGATTATAATTGACAACTGGAAAATCATTAACGGTAATGAAGAGATAAAAAGGACCTTGGGTGAAGGTCCTAAGTTTGTCTTCAGGAACCGTTATAATTTGAAGGGAATTTTGGAGAACAGGATGCCATTAGCACCAACGATTAGCACCAACAAGGTAGGCATGCATGCCTGCCATAGCTGCAACATGTGTCGATTCATTTCAGAAGGTCCTTACATCAAAATTGACACCTGTGACAACACCTTTAAGGTACCTAGTTATGCTGATTGTAAAACAAAGGGGGTGGTTTATATTAGTTTATGTTCGGGTTGTCCTGCATATTATGTTGGCATGACTACCCGTTGTTTAAACACTAGAATCAGGGAGCATCTTTACAGCATCAAAACGAAAGATGAGAACAATGCCCTGTATAAACACACCAAAACTTGCAACAGATACAAGAAATTTTTGTTCTCCATATTAGAAATTGTTCACGCTGATCTCCGAGCCGGAGATTTTAAGAATTTTTTAGAGCAGCGTGAAACCACATGGCAGATAAAACTTAAATCAGATAAGTTTCCTGGTTTAAATGACTATATTAATATCAAATGTTTTTTAAAACACAGGAAACTGCAAGTGAATAAGGGCTTTGATTCATTTGAATTTTTTTAAAGAGAGCCTTTTTTTTAAATATTCAATAGACTGATTGATTTTAATTAAGTAATTGCTTGTTAATTATCTTGCTATTTAAAGTGCATTGGATTGTGGTTATTTTGTATTCTGATGAAGTTTTTACGAAAGCGGGTATTAAACTTCTGGTTACGCTATACTGTGTGTTTCATCTTTCACTTGGGCTGTTTATTTTGTGTTAATAACTGTGCATATCCCTGTTTTCTCTCTTAGATTCAAGGATACAAATGCTTTGTGTCTGATGCATAAGGTGGATAGCTACATTAGTGCCTAACATATCCGCATTTGTATTGTTAAACTGATAATTGTAGCTGTCATTTATATTTGCCTTGCCAAATGATACAGTGGATAGCATCATCATGTCAATACTTTCTAGTGTATTCTCTTGTAAGGGATGTGAAGTCTGGAGCTGCAATGTGTGTCATTACTTAATAACCTTTCTCTTTAATGTTTTCCAGTACATACGTATGGTGCACATCATAAAACACGCCATCACTTTCAGATCTGAGGATTGTATGACAGCACTGTAGTCAGACTCATCAGAACAGTAATACGGTATAATGCTGTCTTTTGCATGAACCTCACCAGGCACATGCAGCAGCTGGACAGAGCACAGGGCTTTCTCATCAAGATAACACAGAGCCTGCTAACCATGACATGATTTATGTGGGTAAATTAAAAGATGTGTCACTGTCATCTGTCTGGTATCACATTCAATTGTAACTGTAATTCTAAGCCAATTACTTTTCATTTAAGCACTTGGGCTTAAGGCTAGTTGTCTTACATTAAAAAGGTTTGTAGTCTACACCCTTGTGGTAGGAGATGGTAGCCTGTGCCATTCAGAGCTGGGAATTGCTGGTTGAATGCTTATTGTAGTTGTTGTTCTATGTGTCTTTGTTATGGTTTAGGCACTTGGGTTCCAGACCACTTATTTCACACTTGGAAGGTTTGTTTTCTACACTCTTGTCAGAGTATTCTACTGAATTGCTGTTTTATTTAAAATGTTTGCACTTCTGTTGTGATTGCAATTTTCTGCACTTTGGATTTCTAGTACTTCTGCATTTTATTGCATAAACTCGATTCAGGCTTGCTAAATCTAGACTGTTTAGTATCATTGGAGCACTAAAACCAGCCCTCTTACATTATGAAACCCCTCCTGCACCTTTGTGGCAGAACTGTGCAGCCAAGAAGCCATCTGAGTTGGAGATTGCTGGAATAAGGCGCACTCTTGGCCTTTCCCTTTGTTTACTTTTTAAAATAGTTTAGCTTCACTTGTATTCCAGAGTTGTGTTTTGGCAGGTTTGCTGTAGCTGCTCAGGGCTTGCACTGCTGCCCTACGAGAACTCAGTTGTGCATTATGAAACATTTTTGACACATTTTTGTAACCCCAGCCCTCCATAGAATAAACACATTTTGTTAGTCATACACCAAAACCCGGTCCATAGTTCATAGATTCATAGGTTAGTACTAAGCTAACTGCCCTTGTGAGCCATTTTAAGCCTAGCCAATTATCCCTTGTGAGACTCAAACCCTGCACCACTCCCCACTAGTTACTACAGTATCTACCTTCCATAATGAATGGACAGTTTCCTACAATTTCTCCAGGCAACCTGATGTACATGGGCATCCTGAGGCAACAAAGCAATTACCTCATATATACTGACAACCAGTTACTGCTAAAATAAACTAGTACAACATGTAAGAGATTAATCTATACTATGAATGTGGAATCAATTATCTCACATAACAAACCAGATATAAAACATGTTGTCAGCACACACGATTCATCTCTTGAACATAAAAATCTCACAACACATAAGTCTACATACATGGAGATACTCGCTAGAAACCTAACTAAACAGCAGAGACCTCCCAGGTGCAAACGGACTGCACACAGTGCAGATCGAACAGAATCCACTACACATAATAATACACACAACAGTGTCTCAGCCAATAAGCCCCTCAGGCAAAACACCTCAAAACCAAATGTCTTGCTCATAAGCGACTCCATAGTGAGATACACAGATGTCCCCCTTGCCAGGCTGGACAAGGAGAAGGTCACAGTCAGTTGTCTGTCAGGTGCCAGGGTCTATCAGATCACGCATGCACTGAAGTCTCTCAACAACAAGTACCATTATAACTCTGTCATAGTTCATGTTGCAATGAATGACTGGAAACATACCTCACTGTACTATATGAATGCACTTGCCACCCCCATAGTAGCCTTTTTGGCAATGTCAGAACAACTAAAGTCCCAACATAAAAGAATCCACTAGAGAGAAACTGAAGGTTTGCTGGTTAACACAAGAATATAAATCAGAAACTGCACTCACTGGAAGAACTCCTTACCTTTGAAAATAGCAATGTCTGTACAGTCACACAGACATGGTTCAGTCTAGTTCACATTCACAGTCATACCCGACAACCCCTCAAGACCAGAAAGGATGAAACATTACCCAAAGCAAACTATAGCCTCCTAATCAACGCCATAAATAAACCCCCTGCTACCACTGTCAGCAATGAGTGTTATACAGAGGTGTGCACAAATCACCTGTATACATACCTATACAAATGCACAGAGTCGGTTGAATGGGAATGGATAGGTTCATAGGTAAGGACTAGGCTAGCTACCCGAGGGCATCTATAAGCCTAGCCAGAATGTGTTGGCTTTCACCACCCCCTTAGATTAGTTCCCTGTGCCTTGGTCCAGCAGAGCCATTAGTTCCCTGTGCCTCTGTCCAGCAGAGCCACTGCAGTGATCCCCAGGGTAAATTTTCTGTTTCCCATCCACTCATCAAGGTTTCTCTTGAAGAGTGTTAGTGAGGGGCTCTGCCTAATGTAGATTGGAATCCTGTTCCAAAGCATGGGGAGTCTCTGGGACAGGAATCTATCCCTCCAACACATCCTATTTATCATTGTGGTGAGGTTTAGATCCCTAGTGCGTGTGGCTCTTGGGGGTTTGTTTTTTTTAGATGGAGCATGTCCATCAATTCTGGGTTGGACATGGCCTTGTATGTCAGGCAGAGATCACCTCTGATTAAGCGGTATGCATCTAAGTACAGCTGGAGTTTCTTCAGTCGGGCTGCATAGGGCATATGTTTGAGGCCAGTAATCCTCTTGGTGAGGTACTTTTGCGGTCTTTCCAGCTGTTGCAGGTGTCTTGTAAGGTACATCCCAAATGGGGCATTGTACTCTATGATGGGTCTGATGAGTGATGAGTAGAGGGGCACAATAACCTCTTTTATTATAGATGCAAACCCTTTTGTGATTAGGTGGGCCACATAGAAGGATTTTCTAACCATCTTGGCAATAAGATTATCAAAGGAGAGATTAGTATCTACTTGGGTCCCCAGATCCCTTATTACATTTTCTGTATTTAGGGGACTACCACATATGTGGTAGTTCATGGGTACTTTGTTTTTTTCCAAAGGGGGATGACTATGCACTTTTTGGCATTTAGCATGAGGCCATGATTTTGACACCAGGTATCCGTCTCAGGGAGAAACTTCTGGAGGATGTCTGTATCAGACACGTATGTGGTAGTTCATGGGTACTTTGTTTTTTCCAAAGGGGATGACTATGCACTTTTTGGCATTTAGCTTGAGGTCATGATTTTGACACCAGGTATCTGTCTCAGTGAGACTCTTCTGGAGGATGTCTGTATCAGCTGGAGAGTCAATTATGGCCCCCAGTTTGCAGTCGTATGCGAACTCAGTCAGCCATAGTCCTTCTGTGCTTCTCTGTACCTCTGAGAAGTATATACCAAACAAGAGGGGTCCCAGGACTGAGCCCTGGAGGATGCCACTTGTAACTGGTTTAGAGTCAGACCTAGAGCCTGCAACTCTCACAGTGTGGGTTCTATCTGTGAGCCAACTGGCAATCCATCTCATGACATAAGGGTTTACGTTCAGACTGGTGAGCTTGTCTATAATACCAGAATGGGGAATGGTGTTGAAAGCCTTTGCAAGGTCTAGGTAGGCAATGTGGACCTCCTTTCCCTCATCTCAAGCTTTGGTAACTGTCTCAAAGAAGTCCACCAGGTTTAGGAGGCATGATCTGCCCTTAACAAAGCCAAACAGGGTAGGGTCCAATGTCTGAAGGTTCCCAATGTCTCTTTTAATGAATTCCATGATGATGCACTCCATAGCCTTGCAGAACAGGCTAGTCAGACTTATAGGGCGATAGTTCCCAGGGTCTGTTGTGGTTCCACCTTTGTGGAGCAGGATAATTGTTGCTGTGTGCCACTCTATGGGTACATAGCCTGTAGAAAGGCTGAGTTTGAATAGAGTGTTTAGGTGAGGGGTTAGTTCATTTTGAAGCTCATGTAAGACACAGCCTGGGACACCATCTGGTCGCATTGAAGCTGTATTTATGGCTTTGGAGAGGGCTGTTTTAACCTGCGTGTCAGTGATTGCTAGGGCACTACATTCTTCTGGTATGGTTATGGGCCCTTTAGGGGGTGAAAGGGGGGTGAAGTTTGCACTAAACCTGTCTGCCAGAATGTTGGCAATATCAGTCAGTTCAGTGTATTTTGTGCCATTCTGCACTAACTCAGAGCAGATCTTAGAGTTTCCACTTAGGTTCTTGACATAGCTAAAGAATGCTTTGTAGTTATCTTTGGAGTCCTTGGCAATTTTTCTTTCAAAGCTAGTCTTGGATGATTTTATGAGAGATCGTAGTTTCTTGCTGATACTGATCAGGGATGTCTTTCCTTCTTGGGATTTTACTCTTTTATGCACTAGTTTCCTCCATCTATTGTATAGCTTGTTTATGGCAGGGGTCCACTAGACTGGTTTCCTTTTCTTGGAGGAGTGAGTCTTGGTTTTGCTTTGGATAGCATGATCCATGCATTCTTTCAGGTGCTCATAAAGTGACTTTGTAAGAGATTCAACAGCTTGGACAGCATTGTCCTTTAGCATGAGGGCTGTGAAACTTTCCACCTTGGTCTTAAGTAATGTGAAGATTGCTTTTGAAAAGTTTTTCACGGTGGTTTCCTTGGTTGAGTATGGGGGTGGAATGTGGATGTCCAGAGTGATTAGTCTATGGTCTGATTTAACCAGAGAGGGTTTGACCTCCGGTGTAGAACACCGTTCTCCCATGTTGGTGATGACCTGGTCCAATATGTTGTCACCTCTGGTGGGGGTGTTGACCAGTTGATCCAAGGTGTTCAAGTTTATAAATTCTAGGAAGCGTTGGGCAAGGGAGTTAGTACATGAGTAGTTCTCCCAGTTAATGTTTGGGTAATTGAAATCACCCAATATTAGGGCGTTTGGTAGGACCTTCATATTTTCCAGTGTCTCCAGAAATGCAGAATGGGGATCCTGGGTCATGGTGTGTGATCTGTAGCAAGCTACAATTTGAACTGCAATTTTGCCCATTGTTAGTTGCACATGGATGATCTCTGAGGTACTGTGCTATGCCACTAACCTGGAGGTATGGATATCCTTGATGAATATGCATACACCCCCACCTTTTGTGTTTCGGTCTGGGTTCTGTGGCCGAAAAGTATGGTATGAGTCATAGCCTGGTAGTGCTGGGGTGCTCTCTGGAGTCTTAAACCAGGTTTCTGTTGCTGTACAGATATCGATGTTCTCCATACTGAGGAGTGCCTCGAGTGCATGCATTTTGAGGTTTAGACTTCTGGTGTTGAGTAGCATTACCCTCAGTTTTTGGTTACTTGTGCTATTTATGGTGGTGGGTTGTCTTTTGAGCCTTGCCTAAAAAACGCACTATGGGGTGGCAAAAGCTTTGGCCTGTATTTGAAAGCCTAAGGGTGACAGGTGCAAGCCATCTCTTGTGAAGCAACGTGGTTTCTCGAGCATATAATCCTAGGTGGACAAATACTGGACCCCCTTTGAATAACACCAAAAACTTAGCCAATTGTTGAAATTGATCATTTTTTCTTTATACTGTGGCATCATTCTTGGTGAGAGCAGGATGCTATTCAGGGTCAGGGTCATATCGGCCTGGGCTACATGATCAGAGAGCTCTTCTATGTCTCTTTTCATGTAGTCCAGGGAGGTACGTCTCAGGTCATTCACACCAACATGGACAATGACAGAGTCATATTTGTACTGGTTCTGGAGTGACCTGAGTGCTTGTGCTATGTGATGGATCCTGGAACCTAAGAAGCAGCTAACTGCAACCTTCTCCTTGTCCGGCCTAGTTAGTGGAACATCAGTGTGCCTGACTCTAGAGTCACCTATTACTAGTGTGTTGAGTATGTTATTTTGCCTTAAGGGCTGTGATTGCATGGCACACTGATTATGTGAAGTATGTGTTTATGGTTTGTGATGTGGTGTGGAAGTTGCTTCGGTGTCTGCTTTGGAGGTCTCTGTTGCTTTTGCAGATTTTTATTTAGAGCTTCCAAGTATGTTTTCTTGTATTTATGTGTGTTATTTGCCGGTGTCGGTTTAGTAGGTCTATGTGAGACTGGTGGAATGCTGCAAGTTTTCCTTCTCCTCTTGACTGTCAGTTCCAGTCTTGGTTTGAGAGATCTTTGCCTCCAGTTTGGCTGTATAATTGCATCTCTCGCATATATTAGTGTTTGGTGGTAGGGGGAGAGGGTTGTCTGTGTACATGAGGCAGGTGTAACATTGCCTCAAAATGCCCAGATTCACCAGTTGGACTGAAGAGTACACCTGCAACTGCCCTTTGGACATGCCTGAATAGGTAAAGTGAGCTGTTTTACTGATTAGCTGGTAGGGTCGAATAGAGAGCCTTGTCCTTTTGGACAGTATAGGGGGTCTAGTGCTAGGGTTAATTAGTGCTTGCTATGAGTTTTGAGAAAGTGCTAGACTGTAAAATAAATGGTTTGAGTGCTTAAGTTGAAAGTTTGTCTAGTTCCAAGGGAAAAATTGAGGAGCAGACTTCGTGGAGCCGGGAATAGTTTAACCCCCTAGCTAACCGGCACTGCCCGGCATGCAAAACCGTGCAAATGTGGTTTTTATAGCAGGGAAATGAAAAAGATAGAAATTAGCCCAAAATGGCCAATAACTTCTGAGCTACAGCAAACAAGGAGCACAAATTTCAGAAAAAAAAACAGATCAAATAAGCAGGCACAATAAGCCTTTAACCAGAAATTTGCAGCTCAGAAGGGCAGAATCTAGCCTCTCCTCCCACAAGAGTGCAGACTACAAACCTTCTTAATGTAAAATAACTGGCCTGAAGCCCAAGTGCTTAAACCAGAATGAATACGCTTTTAGAATAACAGACACTGAGCCTTCAATCAGCAATTTCCAACTTAGAAGGATGTAAGCTACCTGTCCTGCCACAACAATGCAGTCCACAAGCCTTCTTAATGTAAAACAACTGGTTTGAAGCCCAAGTGCTTAAACCAAAAGAATAACAGTTACAATTTAATTAGACTACTACCAAGTAGTAATAACTGCAGCAGAATAATACAATTGAGTACTTTTAAGAAGAAGCACAAGCAAAATAAGGTAATAAAGTGGGAAGAAACACAATTACAGTAAAAGCAGATGAATAAAGTGCAATATTTATATATATGCATATATATATATATATATATATATATATATATATATATATATATATGTATAAAACAATAGAAAACGAGCAAACTGATTTAAACAAATTACCCAATTAACCAGTAAAAAAACTCAAAACTAAGCCCTGTTCCAACAGTCTTCAATCTGACAAGTTCTAACTGCACACTCCTGCCACTAAGGTGCAGTGGAACCTTCTCCAAAAAAGATGGCCTCGATTAGAGCTCAAGTTATACAAACAAAGCTAGATTCAGCAGGCCTGAATCTAGTCTATGCTACAGCAGACAAGGTGCACCAATATCAGAAAAAACAGTTCAAATGAGCAGGCACAGTAAGCCTTTAACCAGAAATTCCCAGATCAGAAGGGTAGAATCTAGCCTCTCCTCCCACAAGAGTGCAGACCACAAATCTTCTTAATGTAAAATAACTGGCCCGGAGCCCAAGTGCTTAAACCAGAACTAATGCACTTTTAGAATAACAGATACTGAGCCTTCAGCTACCTGTCCTGCCACAACAGTGCAAATCACAAACCTTCTTAATGTAAAACAACTGGTCTGAAGCCCAAGTGCAATAACCAAAAGACTTAGAATAACAGTTACAATTTAATCAGGCTGCTACCAAGCAGTAATCAATGCAGCAGAATAAACACAATTGAGTACTTTTAAGAAGAGGCAAAAGCAAAATAAGGTAATAAAGTAGGAAGAAACACAAATATAGTAAAAGCAGATAAAGTGCAAATTGTTTTTTTTATATATAACAATAGAAAACAAGCAAACTGATTTGAACAAATTCCCCAATTAACCAGTAAAAAAACTCAGAACTGAGCCCTGTTCCAGCAGTCTTCAGTCAGACAAGTTCAGGGCCTAAGTTGGTATGCCTACTCAAATGTTCTCTCTGTATTAGGCAGGATGAGCTAATGAGACTAGACTAGGATAGAGCTGGGATAGGGCTGAACAGAAGGGAATGGTTGGAGTGTCTGAAATCAAAATATGATCTCCCTGTACTCGGTTGAGTGAACAAATGAGATGGGCCCAGGAGGAATGTTCAAACACAAATTTACAGGAGGGGCTGTTAATTCCATAGCCAAGAGATTAATACCACAACAAGAACAGGAAGGGTGGGTGGGGAAAACTAACTGCAGACAGGAAGAGAACAGAGAGACAGCTCACAATTTTCAATAAACAAATAAATAAGCAGATAAATGCAGTACTATTTTTAACACAATATTCAATAAAACAATAAACAGAAAAAATAAAATTCAGTACTATCTTATAACACTGCAAGTTTGTACTTATCTTAGCTTGTAATAAAGTTGATGTGCAAAACAAGGTCCTGACAGAAAACAAGCCACCCTGGTGGGCAAGCATTCATAGATTATACAACAAGTGGAAGAAAGTAATACCTAAAAACAAGAGGGAATTGATTCAGCAGATGAAGGACACCCTCCACAGCTTGAACAAGGACATCAGCTATCTTGTAAAGTTCTTTAAAGTCAAGGATGAACCTAGACTAGCATCCCTAGCTAAAGATAATCAGGAAGCATTTTTTAGCTACATCAGAAATCTAAAAGTGAAGAACCAGCTTTTTACCAAATTAGTAGTGGACAGTACCACTCATACTGACCCTGAGGATATCAACAACCTGCTACCAGACAGTTTGGGGCAAACTTCACCCCCCCCCCCGTCACCACCAGACATAACCTAAAGCATACCTCTCACCAGTCATCTACCTAATATTTGCAATGGGCAGTTCATAACCACACTCCATGCGCAGTAAAACACCCTCTATGGGACTGGATAACATCACAGGCTGCCTACTACATGGTCTGAAACAGGACCTAGAAGAACCAGATGGCACTCTTTTCAACCACAGTATAAGTACTGGCTTTATCCTAGCAGAGTGGAACACAGTAACAGTAATTCCCTTGCACAAAAGGGGTGGATCAACTGACCCTGGGAACTATAGACCCCTAAGCCTGTATCTGCCAGGCCATGGACAGAATAATCTTGGACCTTATAAAAGACATAGGTGACCATCAAACTGTTGTCCAGACATAACTTGGCTTTGTTAATGGTTGATCATGCTTATTAAAATTTAGTAGACAACTTTGAGATTGTCAACAAAGCCCTGGATGAAGGCAAACCGCTAAATACAGCCTATCTTGACTTAGCCAAGGCTTTTGACACAATCCCCCACTCAGTCATCATTAGTAAACTCATACAGCTGAGAATTAACCCGTATGTCACTAGATGGGTACCCAACTGGATCACCAACAGAACACATATGTCACATTTGGGGATTCTACCTCTAGCAGCAGACCCCTTACCATTGGTGTACCACAAGGATTTGTGCTGGGCCACCTATGGTTTGGAATGAATTTCTGAGATATCCAGGGGAAAATAGATGACCTGTGGCTTACCATGTTCACCAATGACTGCAAATTGTCCCCAACAATGCTGACATACTATAAAGTGCCTTACACAGACAAAAGATTGGTGCCAAAGCCACAGACTCAAAATAAATGG
Source organism: Protopterus annectens (assembly GCF_019279795.1). Classification (NCBI taxonomy): domain Eukaryota; kingdom Metazoa; phylum Chordata; order Ceratodontiformes; family Protopteridae; genus Protopterus; species Protopterus annectens. The sequence continues at coordinate 908,710,571 of NC_056729.1, forward strand.
TAAATAATACATTATCATGTCTTATGACCAGGGGAAAGTCCCTGCACATTACAACATTAACAGTATATCCCTTAGCTGAAACCCTGTGGTGAGAGATTTGGGAAAATAGGTTGACAGCACCCTTAACTGTGATCACCATGTGGCCACAGTGGTAAGGAAGGCCTTATGTGTTGCCCATGTCATAATTAAGGGCATCACATCCAGAGCTAAGAATGTTACAACTCCTCTGTAACCATCCCTCATCAGACCACTAATAGAGTACAACATTCCCTTGTGTATGTACCTCACCAGATACCTGCAGCAGCTGGTGAGACTTCAGAAGTTTCTCACCAAGACAATTCAGGGCCTGCAACACCTGACCTGCATGGACAGACTGAAGGCCCTGTCATTATACTCAGTATCTTATAGGCTGCTGAGAGGCAACTTGCGCCTGGCCTAATAGAAATGCTACCCATACACAAATCACATGGGACATGATTCACTCATTCTAGGGATCTTAACCTAGCCTGCAGCATTAACAGAACATGCTGGAGTAACAGATATGTCGCCCATAGATTGCCACTCCTCTGGAAAAATCCCAATTCACATAAAACAGAGCTCCTCAATGACCCTATTTAAGCATAACTTAGCCAACAGGATGCAAGAAGATACATTTACTCCGGGTGTGTCACCCATGTCCTTCTTGGATAATGGCAGTCAGTGATGATCATATACTTTCCCTGCAACTATAGACCATAAAAGTTGATAAATAAGAGAATAATAATATAACATGGCTATACTTATAAAGGCCCTAGAGCCAATAACCTAGTAACCTCATATGAACCTAAGGTGACATCTGCCTGGGCTCCAGGCCAGTGTCTGAACCTACTCTGATGGGATGGATGTATATACAATATTCTGATATAGTTGATTACATCAACATTGTCTGTTGAGCATATGATGATAACAGTGTCCCACATGCTGGTGTAAAAGGATCTCTGTAATGTCAAGTAACATCTCATACACACACACACACACACACACACACACACACACACACACACACACACACACACACACACACACACACACACACACACACACACACACACACACACACACACACACACACACACACACACACACACACACACAGTTGACTGCAGTGAGAAAAGAACTCTTACCTATCTAAAGTACACAGACAATAGAACACAGTGCAATACACAAGTGCAATGGCACAATTCTAACTTTTACATGTCTGCAGGTCAACTTAAAGAAGATGATATCAACAGGCCATATGGGAGACAAGAGGTTGGGAGGGCTGCATTAAATGGATATGTAGAGTGAAAAGACTAGCAAGCCATGCCATTGAAGAAGTAACTGTAGGATACCACATCTACTCTGCTGAGTAGGCACACACCCACATATATACACACACACACACACACACACACACACACACACACACACACACACACACACACACACACACACTTGACTGCAGTGAGAATAGAACCCCTACCTAAGTACACAGACTATAGAACACAGTACTCTACACAAGTGCCACGGCACAAGTCTGACTTTTACATGACTGCATGTTAACTTATATTGGATGACATAGCAGTGCATGTTGGGAGGAAACCGGAACACCCATAAGAAACCCATGTGAATGCAGGGAGGACATGCAGACTCCACATAGAAGGCACCCCAGCCAAGAATTGAACTGGAGTACTTCTTGCTGTGAGGCAACAATGCTAACCACTGCACTACTGTGCTGCCCCCTGCTGCACCACTGCTGCACCACTGCACTGCCCACAATGCATACATTAGAAAATATCACAGAAACATGACAAATAAACATCAGCAAGCCTGTTCATTAACGGACATGCAGGGAGCATGGAAAGTATGTTTGGAGAACAAGAAACAAACAAAGTCTGGCAAAAGGATCAGGAACATACGCAATTCAAGACACAGATTTTATTGTTGAAACACAGTAGATAAGCACTTTCGTCTCTGTTAATTCAGAGACTTCATCAGATCATTAAAACACACATTTCCATGATATAAAAACATTTTGAAACACACACACACACACCCTAGATCTACTAATCAAAGGCCAGGTCCACTAATTAGTTAGATCCTCTTAAAGTGCCATTATAGTATATGGCAATACACAGTAAACACCAGTATATTAAAATCAGTTACATACATTTTTTTAAAAATACTCAATACCTACAAATAAATCATGTGACAAGTAAATGCACATAAAAGCCCCCGTGTGTGAAAATGGCAGTTGGGTGTTCAAGAGGGAGTAAGACTCCATTATATGACTAAATAACAGAGGTCTTTTGTGGAGTGGATTTTGTTTGTGGGCTACAAATGTACAGCCATACAAAACAATGTAGACATGCTATCCCGAATGAAAACAGCTGAGGAATGTAAACATTTTGTACTGGCACCAAAGGTGTATACATAACAGACAATAAGCTAAAGGCACGATACAGCAGTCCTGTGCATAAAAACGAGGCTGAGAACTACTATGATAAACTGCATGTGTTATTACCTATAAGAGGGTACCAAGATGACAACATAATCACTTTGCATATCAGTTGAACCCATTAAAGCCATATAGTACTGAGACAGTTTAGTCAGAAGTGCACAACCTAAGAATAAGTGAAGAAAATGTAATTGTATTGGGCAATACATGGCATGCAAAGGCATAATGGACAGTAATCACATGGGCAGATTGTACATGAGAGTCTCTGATACACGTGTGTCAAAATTATTACAGACTCTGTGCTGTAGCAAATATGGCAAAAGGTATACAAAATGTCAGCATGGCACCAAAAACATGTGCAAAGTAGGCAACTATGTCACCAATGTGTCCATCCCATCACAGGTAAATGGCATCACTGTGGGACATGTGGGTAATATCAGTAATGTTAGCAGGTGTGATGTCCCACACATGCCATATGTTATCACCTGTTAATGTAGCCAATATGACAATCGCATGGTTAATGGTTGACTGCAATCTGTGTTGCACCTAGCTAACACATTCAAGGTCATACCGGATTATAAATGACAACATCTTGGGCTATAGTATGCGGATTAGGCAGGCCACATGCAGCATTCAGAACTAATTCAGGGCTAACTGACCTGCCTGTCTGTAACACTGTCAGCATAAATGCAGCAGTGTAAGTCTGTGTAACACAGTGATTATTGGCACATTTGAAAATGTATCATCATGGAGATAAATGACATAGCCGCATCAGAGCCTGGATTGTGAAATGTGCATTACAAAGTACATAGTAAAAGCATGGCCACAATATGGGAAAGGTGCACACATATTTGCATATAAGTGAAAGAAAACCTAAGTAGCAATACACCATGGTGGTAGCATGACATGAGTGGAACACATAGACAGTACTTACAATTTATTTATTTATTATTAGTCCATGAAGCAGTGGCCTCTCCTTAGTTGGATCAAGCATTACGTATGATCTCTATCACAAACCCATGAAAGGAGTCACATACGGCCTATGCCATGTCCTGAAAAAGCGTTTAGTTATAGTTGTGCACAGACTGTCATTATAGCTTGTCAAGGGCCAGAGTGCTGTGTAAAAACAACAAGATGGAATGAATTACTGCAAGTGTTATTTTTTTACTTTCTTCACAATTCAAGTCAGATGTGTATACATGTGGATATCTTCTGGGGATAGGGGCAAGGAGGCATGTTGCATATGTACAGCTGACAGCAATAGGTTGAAATATGTTGCTCTGCTCTATCTGTCCATTAAATTTAATTCTAATTTAACTGCAGACAGATCCCACAGAAAGTGTGTGTTTTTTAGGGTTTACTGCTGAGGAGGCATGCTGCGTAGATGCATGACAGCAGCAGCAACTTGAAATAGATGAAAATGTTTATTTGCTCCTTTACTTTCATCCTAGTTTAACAACATACAGGTACATTGAAAATCATTATCTTTTTTGGAGGTGTTGGGAATAAGACAGTCATCCAGATATGATTTATGTGCCCTCACAAGCATTTTATTCTTAGTTTAACTACTGTTAACATCAGTCTTGAACATTAAGCTTTGTACATAACCTATTTCTTGCATAAAAGAAAAAAATGAATACAGTTATTTCCTTTAATATGACAAATTTTTTTGTTCTGGCCATCATGGATTAAAGGTTGTGGAAAAAAAGCTCTAAAATGCACCTCAGAACATTTAAAACCCCATATCATCAGCAGGCCTACAGTCTTAGCCAGTTAGTCTGTGTTGCAAGTACATAAGAAAAGCTGACAAAAAAGATAAGGTGTGAGAAAATAAATTAAAAGTACTCTGGATACTATGAGAAGGCAAGGATGACAGGAAAACAAGACCACTGAGGTGTATGCCTAGGTGATAGTAGTCAGCAGAAGTGAGGAGTGTCATGGAACATTTTGCCTAGAGATTCATATTTTCTAAGGTAGCCCATATAATAAATGTATATGGCATTAAAAATTGGTGCTTTTGGTTGTGGTCAGGGGTGTGGTTTCATTATGTGGGTGCATGGCTTATTTTCAAAAAATCAAAGGATGCAAATGTAACAACCCTAATGCTATAGCAGATTGAGTTTCTGTGCGTCAGCCATCTTTGAGCTGTGAATACACAGTTAAAACACAAAATAATGTCATAGGTAAATATCTGTACTCATTGAACGTTCAATATTGAATGCAAGGCAGATACAATGCACTCAAGTCCTGTTGTATGATATGAAATATGATGTGAATACCATTATGCTTAAATTAATTGTATAACAAAACAGATTTAATGGTGTATGGACATCACTAAGTAGGTAATTGCATGTACAAATGTATCATGTACCCCACATTCATCTATGAAAAGTACAAAGACTTTAACATAAGCAATTGCACAAATGATTAAGTAAACTACATATGCAGAAATGCATAGATGTATGCATACATATGACGGTACATGTATGGATATATATGTATATATGTATATATATATATATATATATATATATATATGTGTGTGTGTGTGTGTGTATAGATATAGATCTACATATAAACATATATCTTTGTATATATATATATATATATATATATATATATATATATATATATTTATACACACACACACACACACACACACACACATATATATATATATATATACACACACACACACACATATATATATATATATATATATATATATATATCTAGCTAGATAGATAGATAGACACATGTGTGAGTATGTACATATGCATCATTTCCCCAAAAGGTAACAGGCGTGTGCATACATGTGTCATACAGTGTGAGACAACCTATAGTGCCATCATTGTCAGTCACTGTAGGTTAAAAAGGTCTTGCAGAACTGACAAAATGCTTATTCATCTGCTGCCAGATAGACTAAGCCCTACAACACACAGATGTTCATAAAGATGGAGTTTTGCACAATAGCTATAGAAATGTATGATATAACAAAGTATGGAAATTACATAAACACAAGGACACGTGGGAATATAACTCATGTGCAACAGACAATCAACACTACAATGACTGACTGTATATGGAGCTCAACCCCTTGATTGGGAATCTGTATGCAGAGCTCATGTCAGATAAGTGTAATTGCATCACCCATTCACTTTAGATGCTTTTCCACCTGCATTGTTAATATTCATTTAGCACTGTGGTTAAGCAGTTAAGTTTTTCAAAGCTCAGTGATATTCTTGGCACTAAATGTACAATGACAATAAAATGGTTTACTATCAAAATCCAAAAATTACATTCTTCGAGTAATGTTAAACCGAATGTTTGCTTTCAAAGTTGTTTAACATCAAAATTAAACCTAGCGAATCTGTAATAACAATATCCAGATGGCAAATGCAGTTCACCAGTCACATTTTGAAAACATTGAATACTGAACACTTGGTTTTAACATGGATTGAAATTGGGACATAAAATCATTTTTATTTTCAACATTATATTTTGACAACATGGTAAACGTACAAGTTCATTTCCAGATTGTGATACTAAACCCAATAAAACATGTGAACACATTTTAGTAATTCAGCATCCAGCTATCCTATAATATCATAGTAAATTAATTAGTCCAAATAAATTAATGCATATGAAAAGATACTTTGGTGGGTTTTGAACCCACAGTCACACAGCTTCACACAATGTTGCTATATTTATTGACCAGTTGAAATACTCAACAATGCACAGTTTTCCAAGACCATGTAGGGACTTTAAGTACATGCCAGTATATCTAAGCATTATCACACGCATACAATCATGATTGAAGTAATATATTGCTATAAATTACTGCACACCTGCAATTCTGGCCTTGCTTACCTATGGATAACCTCAGAATGCCCAGTCATGCAGCTATTAATGGTAGACTACTCAATCGTATTCTGCCTTACAACAAATTTAATGATGTTAACACAGACAAAATATTATATTACTATAAATACAGTCTGGACATTAAAAATATGTATGTTTCCCTTCCATTAGACATCATTACATTTGCCTGAATATACCATAAATAGTTAGGAGTCACAAATCCTTACTGCACAATATCTGTTCAATAAATGATAACTGTATCTGATAGACATTAGAATGTGGAATATAGCACTTACTGTAGGCATCCAGGGGCTGTCAGTGAACCTTGACAATTCTATCCAGCAGTTGCACCTTGCACTGGTCCCTGTGATGAAAGTCATCATAGTGGTGATGGACCTGCACTCCAGTCCTGTAGATCCTGGTCCATTCACAAAGTTCCCTGGCAATGCAGTTCCAGATATCAATTTTGTCACAGTACCTCTGGCATTCCTGCATCCTAGTGTCATGCTGTGCATATACTGCCAACATCTGCATGGTCTCCACATTCATCTAGTTGGGTGCCAAGATGTGTCGCAGTGTCCTTTTGGTTGACATCTTGATGAAAGTTGAAAAAAGTTGTAGAAAAATGTCTTCTGAAAATAGCTTACTGAGGTATCACTCATTTCGCAGGTTGCAAGGATATAGTCTGAAAATGTACATTAACACCTTTTAAAACTGGTGCAAAGAGGGTAGTAGCAGCCTATTGGTGTACATTGGGCAAGTGTTCTACATCTACTCATACACTGGCAACTACTGGGTATTTGTGCTTAGCACTATACATCTATGCTGAGCTACTGATTAATGCTTCAAGATTCAAGAACTTACATGGATGTTTGCGGACATGATGCCAAAACATTTTATGTTACTGCAACTCAATAATTATGTTTGGCACAAATAGTATGTAATAGCTAATAGTGTGCACTGAGATAGCCTTACTGTCAGGTATACTTGCTTTACTAACAGAGCCAGATCATGGTCAAATGGGGCCCTAGGTAGGGTAATGGATTTGGCCCCTCAGCAGCCCCCTAGCCCACACCCCCACAACCATTCCAGTGTCCCCATTAACTGGCTATTTCTCTTTACCATAAACACTTTTCAAACCTGTCAGTGCACACACTATTTTCTTCTTTACATCCACAATGATTACAGATATTTGGATTTAATTTAAAACTTTTATTGCAAATTTTATAGCATTAACACAGTTACACATTTGCTAAACAAAGCAATACAGCCTCACAATAAAAACAGACTTGGCATTAACAGTAATCTTCTATTCTCTTGAAACACACATTCATTGAAATGGCATTGAAACACACATGCAAAGAAAATGCATCTGGCCATTTGTGGATTAAGTTTACCTTTGGGCTCTTTTCAAGCCATAGGCCCCTTGCACATATTTAAGACCATGTACATATGCATGAGTTCTTTTAGTCATCTTCCTGATTGTATTAAATTATATTCTTTATATAATACAGCACCAAATGAGAGTGTGTTTTAAATTTGTAGTTTTGAATATTTTACCAGTAAGCAATGAAACAAAATCTATGTACTAATAATCACAAAACTGTCCATTTCAGAAACATTTCAACCATAAACGGCCCCTCACACTTCTGTCATTACAATCCACTAATGTCAGTCAATATCCACAATCTCTGCAGAAGTAAAAATCATCTGACTAATTCTACATTAAAGAGCTCTGTAAATAATGAAGAGGTTGCTACTAGCAAACACCTTTACATTTCAATGTTTCCTCTACAAAGTCAGTGTCTGCTGCACATGAAGAATAAATTACCTATGTTACATTAAAAAATATAGTTAGCTGCTAATGTTGCAATAGGGAATGGATGGCAATCCAACAACAGGTTCAAAGGAGGACACACAGGACTGCAGCATCTCGCCCTTAAAGTACAACAGAGTACTGGCAATCCATCTACATGGTGTGGGAGTATAACCCACATACATCTGCATTAAAAACAAGTAAACTACATGCTGTGCTTCTAACACATCTTTCAAAATGTCTAGCACAAACAGTAATGACCATTTGATAAAACAGTTATACATTGAAAACAGACTTAGCATGAGCAGCAGTAAACTTCTCTTCCCTTGAAGCTCACACTTCCTTGAAAATGTACTGAAGCTCACAATTCCTTGAAAACATATTGAAAATCACATTACAATTCCTTGAAAATGCACTGAAACTCACACTTCCTTGAAAATGCACTAAAACTAATAGTCTGGTATTTGCTTTAGAGGATTCAGGCTCTTGTCTCCTGTAACTAAGGTACAGGTTATGAGCCTGGTTAAATAAACTAACCTGTCACCCTTGACTAGGGCATTTTAAACACACACCTTGACAGGTCCACCTCTGTGCATATGTTATACTAAAGAAGCATGCACAGACTTTACTAAGGAGATACTCTGTGTGCATCCTTAAAGAAGAAATGCAATGCACACAGACTGTGTTCTTAAAGAAGAAATGTACGTTTGTCAGCCAGTGCACCCCCAAGCCAGTGGGGCCTAGGTGACTGCCTTAGTCACCTAGTGCTGGATCTGGCTCTGCTTACTAATAAAACCTATAAGTTAAGCAGTCATGATATCATAGGATCATAGGAGATTACTAGGCTATCGACCCAGAGGTCATTTTAAGCCTAGCCATTTCAACCCAATGTAAAACCATAAAGGTACTAGTCAATACCCAAGATTGCATTTAATGGTGACTGCCCATGTCCAGGAGGGTTGTGAACACTATTGCTGGTAAGAATTTATGGTGCTCCAATCCACTCATCCAGGTTCCTCTTGAACGGTGTCACAGAGGTGCTCTGTTTCACATAGGTTCATAGGTAGGTACTAGGCTATTGGCCCTAGGGCCTATATAAGCCTAGCCAAAAAGTTCCCCTGTTGAGCAGAGCCACAGTGGTGATCCCCGGAGTGAATTTCCTATTTCCCATCCAATCATCAAGATTTTTCTCGAAGAGTGCTAATGAGGAGCTTTGTTTGATATAGATAGGTAGTTTGTTCCAAAGTATGGGAAGTCCAGGGACAAGAATATATCCCTCCAGCATGTTCTGTTTATTGTGGTGACAAGGTTTAGGTCCCTAGAGCATGTAGCTCAGAGATATTGGGATTTCTTTAAGTGGAGCATGTCCAACAGCTCTGGGTTTGACATAGCTTTGTATGTTAGGCAGAAATTGCCTCTGAGTAGGTGATATGTGATGTAATAAATCTGGATTTTTTTAAGACAGTCTGCGAAGGGCACCTGTCTGAGGCCGGTAATCCTCTTTGTGAGGTATTTCTGTGGCCTATCCAGTTGTAGATGTCTTTTGAGGTACATACCAAAAGGGGCGTTGTACTCTATAATGGGTCTAATGAGTGATGAGTAGAGGGGAACAATGACCTATTTTTTCCTGGATGAGAAACCTTTGGTGATGAGGTGTGCCATGTAGAAGGATTTCCTGACTATTGTGGTGATGTGATTATCAAAGGAGAGACACCTGTCCACCTGTGTCCCAAGGTTTCTTATCACACTTTCAGTGTTAAGTAGACTACCACCTATGTGGTAGATCAGGGATACAGAGTTTTTACCAAAGGGGATGACAATGCACTTTTTGGCATTGAGCTTGAGGTCATGGCTTTGACACCAGGCATCTGTCTCCATGAGGCCCATTTGTAGGATGTCCACATCATTAGGAGCTTCAATTATGGCTCCTAGTTTGCAGTCATCTGCGAACCTCATTAGCCAAAGACCTTCTGTGTTAGCCTGTACTTCAGAAATGTAGGTACCAAACAATAGATGACCCAGGACTGAACCCTGTGGTGCTCCACTTGTCACTGGTCTGAAGTCGGATTTGGAGTCTGTTACTTTCACAGTGTGGGTTCTGTCAGTGAGCCAGTTGGCAACCCATCTTGTGACAAAGGGATTTATACCTAGTTTAGTGAGTTTATCTATAATTCCAGAGTGGGGGATGGTGTCAAAAGCCTTGGCTGGATCTAGATAGGCTGTGTGAACCACCTTACCCTCATCTACAGCTTTGGTGACTGCTTCAAAGAAGTCTATCAGGCTTAGGAGACATTATCTGGCTTTTACAAACCTGAACTGGGTGGGGTCTAGAGTTTGGAGATTACCAATGTCTCTGTTTATAAGATCCATGATGATAAGTTCCATAACCTTGCAGACCAGGCTTGTCAGACTAATGGGGCGGCAGTTCCCAGGGTCCGTGGTGGCTCCCCCTTTGTGGAGTAGGATAACCATCACTGTGTGCTATTCAGTGGGCACAAAGCCTGAGGTGAGGCTATGACTGAACATGGTGCTTAGGTCGGGTGCCAGTTCATTCTGCAGTTCGTGTAGAACGCAGCCTGGGATGTTGTCAGGGCCCATGAATGCTGTGTTCTTGGCTTTGGAGACTGTGGTTTTTACCTGTGCAGCCATGATTACAGGAACTTTGCATTCTTCCAGTACAGAGATGGCCCTTTAGGGGGTGAGAGGGGGGTAAAGTTAGCACTGAACCTATCTGCAAGGATGTTGGCAATATCAGCTGATTCTGTATATTTATTGCAATTGTGCTGTAGCTCAGAGCAGATCTGAATGTTGCCATTGAGATTCTTGACATTGCTATAGAATGATTTGTGGTTGTCTTTAAAATCAGTGGCAATTTTGTTTTCGTAACTAGCTTTGGAGGATTTTATGAGGGATCTCAGCTTCTTACTGAGGCTGACCAGGGAGTTTCTTCAATCATGGGATTTTACTCTTTTTTTTGCAACAGTTTCTTTCTTCTGTTGTAGAGATTGTTTATGGTTTTGGTAGACTTTTCCAAAGATGTGGCAGTTGCTGGGAAATAAATTTGCCCATCTTGCATATCTTATTTAAGTCACAGGCCATACTTAAGTCCCTGGAATGGGTAGCCCTAGACCCATTTGATTTATGGATATGCAGTAAGTTCATTAGGTTTGGTTCTTGGGTTGCTCTGTAAGAAAGGAATAAGTCTCCCCTAAGAAGTCTATACGATATGGAGTATAGTGACAGGGATTTTAGTCAGTCAGTGTAAGGTACATGCTGAAGGCCATTGATCATCTTTGTTAGAAACCTCTGAGGTTTCTATAATTGTTGTAGGTACTAAGTACGGTACCTAATAAATGGGGCATTATACTTAATTATGGGCCAGATAAGTGCTGAGTATAGGCGGGGGTTATAACTTCTTTTGCTTTTGAGTTGATGCCTTTACTAATCAAGTGAGCTACATGGAGAGCTTTCCTTATAATAGTAGACACGTGATGGTTGAAGTTAAGGTTGTGGTCAATCTATGATCCCAGGTCCCTTACCACTTCATGGGCCTTTAGGGTATGGTTATTGATTTGATAGTGTGAAGGAACATTGTTTGCGACAAAGGGAATGATGATGCATTTCTTTGCATTCAGTTTGAGACCATGACTAATACACCAGTTGTTGATATTTGTGAAACCATCCAGGAATATGGTGACATCATCTGGGGATTCAGTGATTGCACCTAGTTTGCAGTCATCTGTAAACTTGGTCAGCCGCAACCCTTTAGTTTTGACCTGAACATCTGAGAAGTATATACCAAACAGTGGGGGACCTAGCACTGACCCCTGTGGCACCTCACTGGTAACAGGTCTGCTGGTTGATGTGGAGTCACCCACTTTCATAGTGTGTGTCCGGTTTGTGAGCTAGTTGGAAAGCCATCTTACAACAAGCTGCTTGTGTTGCTATTTTCAATATTTGAGCTAACTACTGCTCTAGGGTTGACAGATTGTCGTGTGTGTACCATGTAAGTCATGTTATACAGAGTTTATACTATGACTTCATTAGTACACGAGAATGTAGTTAAATAAAAGGTAAGGGTGAGCCTTTGCCTATATACTGATGTATGGATACGTTTTCATCATTTCCAGTGATCTTTCTCCCATATGCAGGTGCGTGGATACATTTCCATTATCCACAGCAAACTGTGGATTCATGTAAATGCTGACCATGTCTGCCAGGAATGCAGTTCTAGCTTTTAGTCCATAGCAGCATTTGCAGATAATGACAGGTTATGAGAGTGTTTGCAATTTATACTTATAAAGTATGTTTTGTGGATATTCACTTATGCTGATTCTTACATTGGAAGCTCCCATACCATTCAATTGGACTTCCAGGACATTCAGATGATTCAGTCTGTACCCTTCTTTCTGTGATCAAATCGAGACATCACATATATAATGTGTACGTTAATTTGTTCCAAATGTGCTGAAATGCTGTTTGACACAGATTAATATATGTGTACAACATGCAGATACATTACACAGTTCTGCAGCTCTGTGTGAATTACTGTACTGACATATGTTCCATATGCCCAATCTTTGTAGGTGACATTGTAAGGACAGTTGGTTCTGCAAATGAATATAGATGTGAATACCTCCAAAAGATGGTGTTGCAAAAGTGGTGGTGTAGTAGTAATATGTGCAATCAAAGATTATGAACAATCCCACAGATGTGGGTTTAAAGCCCAATTCTGGATGTATAACATCCTATGTTATGGACTTGTGTGTGTGTGTGTGTGTGTGTGTGTGTGTGTGTGTGTGTGTGTGTGTGTGTGTGTGTGTGTGTGTGTGTGTGTGTGTGTGTGGTTATAGTACATATACACAGCGTCTGCTAGGTGTTGTGTGTGTTTACCATGGTTATCTATACATGATGGTTATACATGTAATACAGTGGCATGTTTTCTATTGCACTATGGCAGCATGTATATGTGGAGCATTAAACTATTCCATGCTTTTAATGCCAATCCAAATTTAGGTGTACTACATGCATACATCCTGATATTTGCCAGTTTTTTGACAGATCTCTGGTAGCAGCAGGCATGGCAGTTTTGCCCATAGGCAAATAAAATAACACTTGATGCCCTGCAACAACATGACAGGACTTTACAAAGAAGGAAAGATGATACTTTCTGAAGGACACTAATGTGGAGGGACATCAACAACATGGTCAATGCTGTGGGACTGTACAATCAATACCAAGATTCTTGTCATCGCCACTGCTTTGACATTGTCCTCTGTGCAGCCCATAGACTCCAGCAATATGAGAGAGAGAGTAATGCCACTGATGGAGCACTGCATGCATCTCCTCTGATGAAACGGCTATTCCTGGCATCACACCATAACACCTGCCAGTACCATCATAGTCCTGGGGGGTAGAATAGAGTCTGGTGTCCTGAGACATAGTGGTGTGTACACTGTTCAAATATATTACCCCGTAGTCCATGTGAAGTTCATGTACATGCATTCACTCATATCTTCTCAGCTAATATTATTTTCATGGCGACAAGCCAGCATTCTGGATGACACCACACTCCAGCTGTGGTAAGAGCTGATAAAACTGTCTGCATCAGTGGAGGTTGGCCTTCCCAGAAGATGACAGACCTGGTAAGACTGTCTCTATGTATAGATGTTATATTGAGGATCCCTTAAGTGTTAATGTGAGCACTGGGTGTGCTTTTGCTCTATTCACTTGTTCAGGGCCATTGCATTCCAACTAACAACATCAGCTGTCAGATAGATGTCTCTCTATTATGATTGTATTGTATGCATTAGTTTACATGCACCCTGATGATGTCTATGTCCTTCCTAATGACTTGTTGCATATGTGTTTGTACACTTCAGTGGCATTTTATCTCTCATAGCAGGAGGTGGAGTTAGAGGTGGACATGTCCAGTATTCCTGCATGTATGTGCAGTTTTACATTGCCATTATCATGTGTTTCCTGGTTGAATAATATGGACTTTCACTGCCCTCTGGGGGCATTGCATCACCTACAGCCATGCTTCTCAGGTAGGTTGATGTCTCTGCCATGAAAGGAAATACTGCTAGCCCAGCTATCTAGAATTTTGTAAATAATTATATATAATTTGTGAATATTAACATAATTTATATAGCAGTGTAACAAAAAGAGATGCTTCCAGCACAGCTTCTAGAATTTTAAAAATAATTATATGTCATTTGTGAATATCAACATGATTCATATGCTTATGTTACAAATGTATCAGAACTGTATGTTATGTGTATATCAAAATACTGGTACAGAATTGAACAGGGTTTGTACAGTACTGACCTTAAATATGTATGCACAGTGTACCCTGCTGGATTAAAACAGAAATGTATATACACTATTGTAATTGTTTAGATTTATTTATTTTCACAGTGGAAACTGAAACACAAGAAGTTGACTTCAGAAGAACTGCTGAAAATTTAAATTACTTTATCACCATGTAATAAAAGGAAGTTATCTTTTAGTTTCAGTCAACAGGAGATATAATATTTAGAACTAGAAGGGTTTTGTATTGTCTTGGAAGTGTTTATTGTTTTATGGCTTTCAGGATCTGCCTTAGATCTAAGGAAAAATACCTTGTTTGTGTATTTTCACAGGTAAATGATAAATACTGTTGTTTTTCAGCCTGGGATCTGAAGTCAGATGACAAAAATTGATGTCATTCTGAAAGTATCCCAGCAGTAATATGTAGGATGTTAATTTGGGAAGTCTCTGAGAAAGATATAGCATTTTGTAGTTTTTCTTTGACCTGACAAGAACATTCACTCAACACACCTGACTCCTTGCTCTATTTGTAAGTCTAGGGAACAGCATAATTCTTTTGGATATAGTCAGGAATATAGCAAAGCTTAATTTAGATGTTTTTCTTTATTTATTTGAGACTGTCCTGCAATGTTATTTTAAGTATTTTAAGTATTTCATGTGATTTTGAACTCTGTTGTAACTGTGATTATTTACTGAGTATTTTTGTTCTTTTATTCTTTTATTATTTATAATTTATATTTATATATATTTAT
The DNA here is from genome assembly GCF_019279795.1 of Protopterus annectens. NCBI lineage: Eukaryota > Metazoa > Chordata > Ceratodontiformes > Protopteridae > Protopterus > Protopterus annectens. The sequence goes on from NC_056729.1 coordinate 908,725,788, forward strand.
TATTTATAATTAAATATATTTAAACCTTCCATTGTGGCTGATATTTGTGAGACATATTTAAGAGTACTTGCATATTTATTTGGTGACACTGTGGGCCACTCCTAATTGCCTTGCTCTTGGTCAAACTACCATTTGTATTAATAGTAATATTACAGAGTAAGATTGGACACCCTTTGTTAAAGGCCTTAAAGTAACTGATAAGAATGTGGCTGGTGACAGTGATAACTACCTTACAGTCTGGGAAAAAGGGGGCTTAGCTAGTAAACCTGTGCCAGCCTTTCCCAGATGTGTGTGTGTTTGTATATAAATCAAACCTCAAGGAGTATGTGTGTCAGCTACTTGGGCAGGGACACGAAGCACTGGTTGAACAGAGAGGGTGCTGGAGGTCTTGGCTTGGCCACTCAGCTGAGACATGGACTCTATGGCTGTGCCAGTGGGGAGTGTCATTGGGGATTTGTCCAAAGAGGGAGAAAGCAGACCCAAATTTACTGTGCTCTCTGTGTGCTCTTAAGGGAAATTGCACTTGAAGCAGAGAGCTGCATCTGGAAATACTGTGTGTGTACTTGTCATCTGACCAGTGTACATCTCCCACTGGCACTAGTGGTGAGGATTGAGGCTCCTTGATTACTGGACTAGTGTTGGGATGTCACATTATATTGGTGGCCAGTGGTGAGATATCCATATATTAGGATTTAGTGGTGTGGATATTGAATTTCTGTAGCCTGTAAATAGTGTCACTGAAGAAGGTGTTTGTACTCTCAATCAGCCACTCATTGAACATTCAGAGTTTGACATCACAATAGTTTTATTTTTTGTTAGCTTAGTCAATGAGAGGAGGGAAGTATGTCAGCAGAGGAGTATAGCAAGCTGACAAGGAGCCAGTTGGCTGAAATGTGCCAAACCAAAGGACTGGGGCATGCCAACCTCACTAAAGTAGAAATTATTGCACCTTTGGTCACAGCTGCATCACACACCAGCAACTACGAAGACAACCAGACTGGCCTTGAGAGGTATAACTCTCAGAAAACGGACAGTTCAACCTTTCCACAGAGGACTTAAAAATCCATCTGGAGTTAAAGAGACTTGAACTGGAGGCCAAACGTTTGGAACTGGAATCATTAGACAGACTGCGGCAGAAGAAAAAATGGAATTAGAAGTAACAGAGAGACTAAGACATCTGGATGCTGAAGAGAATGAGAGGCAGAGGCAACATGAAAATGAGATGCTGACTCTTTGCCAGGTCATAGAGGTAATGGAAAAGAGAGTACTTGAACCCCAGATGCAACAAAGGTCAGTAAATTTCATCCACAATTTATAGAGGGTGATAATTTTGACAGTTTTATTCATATGTCTGAAAGGGTTTGTAAACAGTATAATATTGACCAAGGGCTATGGGCATGGTTCCTGACCCCCTTACTCCATTGTAAAGCTGCAACTGCTATTTCTAAATTGTCTGATATTGATTGCTTAAATTATAATACTGGAAAAAATTGTCTATTAGAGTGCTTTAAGTTAACACCTGAAGCTTATAGGAAAAAGTTTCATGAGTATAAACGCAAGACAAATGAAAGTGTGTGTGAATATATTGATGAACTAAGTATTTAATTTCATAGGTGGGTGAGTGAGTGTCAGGTCACCACTTTTGAAGGGCTGGCAGACCTTTTGGTGAGGGAACAAGCTCTTAGCACTTTGCTTGAGGACATGAGAATCTGGTTGGCAGATAAGGAATGCAGAACCACAGAGGAGTTGGGGAAAAGGGAGACCTATACCTAGCAAGTAGGGCATCATTGCTCCAGAAATGGATACCCAGTGCTGCTCAGGGGTCTAAGGGAACCCATGGTGGGCAGTCTTAACCACCCCAACAGAGTCCGCCAGTAGCAGGGGAAACCACTAGTCCAGGTACACATCCAGGATCAAGGGTTAAATGTTTTAAATGCAACCAGTGGGGCCATGTAGCATATAGATGTCCATGGAGGCAAGGTGGGGAACAAATGGTGGGAGAACCAGTAAGTGGGAATGACAGAATGCTTGCAGTAAGTTCTCTGGAGACAACAAGGGTACCAAACTACCACAAAAGGTTATATCTTATCTTAGTAAATGGGAAACAGGCCACTGCTAAGAGAGACACAGCCTCTGACCTAACCATTTTGAAGCCTGCAGTGGTTAAACAGGAGCACTACTTGCTTGGGCTGTCTACTCCAGTCAGACCTTTAGGAGGGACCCCATTCCAAATATCTTTGGCTATGGTTCACCTTTACTGGGAGGGTGGAAAAGGAAGCAAGAAAATAGGTGTGTTAGAGGATATCCCTGAAAATGCCCTGATAAGGAATGATTTTGATAATACAGTACCTTGTGTGCATGCAGTTACATGCACACAAGCTTGGAGCCAAGCATGGAGTCTGGTCACTTGGGGGAGACCCAGACAGACCACAGACTTGAAGCCAGGACTGGTGTGGTGGTTACTTCATGGAGGGAGATAGCCTGTAGCAGTGAGACTGAAGGTGAACCACAGTTGCTTGTGGATACTGATGTTTCCTTAGACAGAGTGACTGCAAGGGCGGAGGTGAGTAGTAGTACCCAGGCTAATACTGAGGAACCTCTGTCAGAGAAAACCAGACTTCCTGTAGAAGGGAAGCTGGGAAGGGTTACAAAGAGAGAGTTTAGACAATCTCAGCTCTCATATCCTGCTTTACAAGGCCTGAGGTAGGTAGCTAGTGAGACACCTGAATCTCAAGGGAAGGGGGAATCTGTATCCTGGGACAAAGGGTTACTGTATAGAGAGTGGCCCCCTGAGGGAGGCCTAGAGGGTGAGAGAATACAGAAGTTGATAGTGCCCTAAGCCTACCATCTGGCACTTTTAGCCATAGCCCATGATATTCCCTTTGCAGGTCATATGGGCATAAAGCATACCAAGAGACGTATTATGCAGAACCTTTATTGGCCTGGATTTACAGAGACGTAACAGGGTACTGCAGGACCTGTGAGCAGTGCCAAAAGATAGGCAAGGCAGGAGACAAAGTAAAAGCTCCTTTGATGCCTTTGCCTTTGATTAAAGAGCTATTTCAGAGAGTAGCTATATATATTGTGGGGCCTCAGAGTACCACAAGTTCCACAGGGGAAAATATATATCCTAGTGGTGGTAGATTATGCTAACAGATACCCTGGAGCAGTGGCCCTATCCTCCAGTGAGGCAGAAAAGGTGGCAAATGATTTTTTTGAGATTTTCAGCAGGGTCGGTTTCCCAAAAGAAATAATGACTGACAGAGATACCATTTTCATGTCAGACCTGCTGATTTGTCTTTGGAAGCATTGTGGGGTGAAGCACATAAAGACCACCCCCATTTCAAAGGGTATCTATGAATATTGTGAGGGAGTGGGACAAATATTTGCCCCATCTGTTTTTTGCTTACAGGGAGGTGCCCGAGGAATCACAGGTTTTTCATCCTTTGAGTTGCTGTATGGGCATAGGGTGAGGGGGACCGCTATATCCGATTTGTGATAAGTGGGAGGGTAAGTGTGAATCCCACAAGGAGTCTATTTTGACATATGTCCTAAACCTCAGGACAAGGCTCAGGGAACTCATGGGCTTAGCCCAGGAGAACCTGGCAGAAGCCCAACAGCAGAAAGAGGTCTAGTATGACAGGAATGCTCGAGCTAGAGAGTATGCTATAGGGTAGCAGGTTATGGTTCTCATTCCTATCAGACATTACAAGCTGCAGGTAGCTTGGGAGAGAGCCTTAAAAGTAGTAAGGAAGGTCAGTGATGTTAACTACTTCTTAGAACTGCTAGGCAGGAGGCAGGGCCATAAATTGTACCATGTTAACATGATGAAACCTTGCCATGATAGAAGGGCCCTTATGCTACAGGAAATATTGGAACTAGGGGTAATCTAGGAGTCCAGCAGTTCCTGGGCCTCCCCAGTGATGCTGCTACCAAAGAAGGATGGTAGAACCAGGTTTTGTGTGGGCTACAGGAAATTAAAATAGTCACACAGAGGAAAATGCTTATCCCATGCCTAGGACAGATGAAGCCCTGGAGTAGCTGGGTGGGGCTAAGTATCTTACCTGTAATGATCTTACCAATGCCTACTGGCAGGTGCCCTTGACACCCAGCACCAGAGAGAGGTCAGCCTTTGTGACTCCTTTCGGCTTGTATGAGTTCACAAAGATGCCCTTTGGGATGAAAAATATCCCAGCAACTTTCCAGATGCTGGTAGATCGTATCCTAGTAGGAGCAAGATATTTTGCCCTTGCTTACCTAGGTGATATTGCTATCTACAGCCATTCATGGTAGAAGCCCATTCAGCATGTCAGGGAGGTGCTGAGCAGACTACAAAGGGCAAGGTTGACTATTAAGCCCAGTAAGTGTCAGGTGGGTATAGCAGAGGTCTCCTACCTGGGACATAGAGTGGGGAGTGCTAAAGTCATGCCAAAACCTACCAAAGTGGAAGCCATTCAAGCATGGCCTGCCCCTGCTACCAAAAAGCAGGTGAGAGCATTCTTAGGGACAGCAGGTTACTACAGAAGGTTTGTCCTCAATTATAGTACCATAGCTGCGCCCCTCACAGACTTGACAAGGAAAAATAAGCCAGATAAAGTAGTGTATACCCCAGCATGTGAGCAGGCATTCCAGAAGCTTAATGGAGCTTTGGGAGGACCCCCTGTGTTAGCCACTCCAGAATACAGCAAATAATTTGTTATGCAGGTAGATGCTTCAAACCATGGGGTGGAGACTGTACTCAGCCAGGTTTCCTCAGAGGGAGAAGAGCACCCCAGTGGTATATCTCAGTTGTAGGCTCCAACTCAGGAAAGAATGCTATGCAGCTGTAGAAAAACAATGTCTAGCCATAGTGTGGGCACTGCAGAAACTTCAGCCATATCTGTATGGAAGGAAATTCACTGTAGTTACTGACCACAATCCCTTAACATGGCTACAGAGAGCCAGCCAGCAAAATATCAAGTCACCAAGGTGGAGCCTAGGGTTGAAGGCATATGATATGACAGTGCTGCACTGCAGTGAGATTAGCAATGGCAACACAGATGGGCTGTCCTGACAGGGAATGGGGTAAGGTATTCACAGATAGACTTAACCCTCTTAAACAACGTTTCTCAATGGTCACTAGAAAATCTAGCCTGAGTTTTCGGGGGGGAAGAAATGTCATAAAAGGAAATACTACCAGCCGAGCTATCTGGAATTTTGTAAATAATTATATGTCATTTGTGAATATTAACATGATTTATATAGAATTGTAACAAAAAGAGATGCTGCCAGCACAGCTGTCTGGAATTTTGAAAATAGTTATATGTCATTTGTGAATATCAACATGATTCATATGCTTGTGTTACAAATGTATTAGAACGGTATGTTTTGTGCATATCAAAATGCTGGTACAGAATCGAACAGGGTTTGTACAGTACTGAGCCTAATGATGTATCCATAGTGTACCCTGCTGGATTAGAACAGAAATGTATATACACTATTGTAACTTATAAGATTTATATATTTTTACAATGGAAACTGAAACATAAGAAGTTAATTTCAGAAGAATAGCTGAAAATGTAAATTACTTTATGACCATGTAATAAAATGATGTTATCTTTCAGTTTCAGTCAACAGGAGACATAATGTCTAGAACTAGAAGTTTTTGTACTGTTCTGGAAGCGTTTGATGTTTATGATTTTCAGGATCTGCCTTAGATCTAAGGAAAAAACCTTGTTTTATGTATTTTCACAGGTAGATACTAAATGTTGTTGTTTTTGAGCCTGGGTACTGAAGTCAGATGACAAGAAATGATGTCATTCTGAAAGTATCCCAGCAGTAATATTTGGGATATTAATTTGGGGAGTCTCTGAGAGAGATATAACATTTTGGATTTTGTCTTTGACCTGTCAAGAACATCCACTCACCACATCTGCCTGCTTGTTCTGTAAGTAAGTCTAGGTAACAGTATAATTATTTTAGATATAGTCAGGAATATAACAAAGCTTAATTTAGATGTTTTTCTTTCTTTATTTGAGACTGTCCTGCGATGTTGTTTTAAGTATTTCCTGTGATTTTGAACTCTGATGTAACTGTGATTATTTACCGATTATTTTCTTGTTCTTTTATTATTTATTATTAAATATATTTAAACCATTCATTGTGGCTGATATTTGTGAGACATATTTATGTTCTGAGAGTACTCGCATATTTATTTGGTGACACTGTGGGCCACTCCTAATAGCCTTGCTCTTGGTCAAACTACTATTTGTATTAATAGTAACAGTACACAGTAAGACTGGACACCCTTTGTTAATTTGTATTAATAGTAACATTACACAGTAAGATTGGACACCATTTGTTAAGGGCCTTAAAGTAGCTGATAAGGACATGGCTGGTGGCAGTGATAACTACCTTATAGGCTAGGCAAAAGGGGGCATAGCTAGTAAATCTGTGCCAGCCTTTCCCAGGTGTGTATGTGTTTGTATAGAAATCAAACCTCAAGGAGTTTGTGTGTCAGCTACGTGGGCAGGAACATGAAGCACTGGTTGGACAGAGATGGTGCTGAAGGTCTTGACTTGGCCATTCAGCTGAGATCTCAACTCTATAGCTGTGCCAATGGGGAGTCTTACTGGCGATCTGAAGAAGGAGGAGATAACCAGCCCCAGACTGACTGTGGTCTCTGTGTGCTCTTAAGGGGAATTGCACATGATGCAGAGAGCTGTATCTGGAAATACTGTGTGTGTACTTGTTATTATCCCAATGTACGTCCCCCACTGGTGCTTATGGTGAGGATTGAGGCTCCTTGATTACTGGGCCAGTGGTGGGGTGTCACAATCTCTATTACTATTCTGTGTAGTTAGTGAATTGCCAAACATTTTCACTTATATTCTGCCTCATTTGTCCTTTGTCAGTGTATATGACATGATTCATATCTGTATTTGCAGCACATTAATTTCCTGCCTCCTCCACAAGCCAGTCTACCAATCATGAGGTGGAATGGGATGTTTCTATAAAAATAGTACAGCCAGTGGCACATAGACCCTGCACTGGAGGCAAATGTCATCATGCCTTGGAGAGGTCAGTCCTGTGACTCTTAACTCTCATGGGAAGGATAATGTGGCTGAAAAGTTTGATGATGTTGGGAATCAGATATTGCTCATGATAATGATCTTGAGCCACTGCCCCTAGTTCACTTTCAGAGTGGTGGCAATTATGCCCCTCAGTGGAGTGATACTGCCCTTAGGACTTTCAATGGAAATGTGTCTGATGTGTGTGGATGTGTGTCTAATAGTGTACGTATACCCTTACAGGCGCATGAATGTGTGCAGCATTGTCATGGCAATGACCTGCATGCACTTGCTCCTGCTACCAACTATGCAGCATACCAGCTCCATGTGTTACACTAAGGTCAGGAACACAGGCATGGGGTGGGTGGTCAAGGCAGCATTGGAAGCTCAGCATGATAGATGGCATATGTTGCAGTCTCTGTCAAAGCCGTGTTACAGTAGTGATGGAGCAGTCATCATCATCATCCTTCCCTTTTTCCCATTTACATGGGGACGGGGTATCGTATTAACTGTCGTCACCTCTCTCGATTCAGTGCCACTCTCCTGCCTTCTTCAACACTCATGCCTGACTGTCACAGATCTTCTTTCACACAATCCATCCACCTCTTTGCTGGATGCCCTAGCTTCCTCTTACCTTCTTCCTGTCTGTCCCAAATCTCCCTCACCAGATTGTCTTCTGCTTTTCTACACATGTGCCCATACCATCGTAATCTGTTTTCTTTGATCTTTTCTGCAATTGGAGCTACTTTGGCTTCTGCTCTTATGTCCTCATTTCTTCGCCTGTCCCGCAGTGTGCATCCTACCACCTTTCTCAGGCACTTCATTTCCATCACCTCTAGCTTCTTCAACTGTTCTGCCTTTACTGCCCAGGTTTCTGTACCATACAGTAGTACTGGTCGCACCACTGTCTTATACACCTTACTTTTCAGCTTCTTTGGCATTCTTCTGTCATATACTACACCTGATACTCTATGCCAGTTGGCTGCAGCCCCTCTGATTCTAGCTTTGACCTCTTCATTCAGACTACCCTTCTCCTCAACCACCCCTCCCAGATACTTGAAGCTGTTTACCTATTCCACTATCTTCCCATCTATCTGTATTCTCAGCTTCTTCTGATTTCCCCAATCTGCTGCCATTACCACTGTCTTATCTGTGCTTAGTTTCATCCCATGTGCCTTCAGATTTGCATTCCATTCTCCTATCCTTTGCTGAAGTTCTAGATCAGAGTCTGCCTGTACTGCCACATCATCTGCATATAGCAGCTTTGTTGCTCTGACCCCTCCAACCTGTTTGCTGATGTAGTCCATTACCAGTATGAACAGCAGTGGGCTCAGAGCTGAACCCTGGTGTACACCCACTCCCACTGGGAAACCCTCAGTGAGGCCAAACACTCTTCGTACTTGAATCACTGGGTCCTTGTACATAGCCTGTACTAATTCTGCCAATGTTTGTGGGACTTCAAACCACCGCAGTACTGCCCAGATCAGCTTTCTTGGGACCTTGTCATATGCTTTCTCCAAGTCTAGGAAAGCTCAGTCTGACTCTCTCCTCTTCTCTAGTTTCTTCTCAAGTATCTGTCTCAATGCAAACATCGGGTCAATTGTGCTGCATCCTGATCTGAATCCGAACTGTTCATCTCCCATCTTACATTATACTATTCTGCGTATCCGTTTATCAATCACCCTCTCCAGAACTTTCATGCAATGTGGTAGGAGTTTGATGCCTCTGTACTGTCCACAGTTGTGGATGTCCCCTTTGTTCTTGTACACTGGCACGAGTATGCTTATTCTCCAGTCATCTGGAATACACCTGGACAGTAGTGATGGAGCAGTGCCATAGTACAAACTGAATGTTACATGCCTGGACACTTGTCAGCAGATTACCTGCAGTCAGGAGAGGCAAACCACCTCTCACAAGAACTACACATGGCCCATGCACTTGGCCTCTGTACATCATTGTCTATGCTGCAACATGCATGTTTATCTGTTGTTGGTCGGCATGTTCAGAAACCAGCAGTCACATCCAGACATACAACTCGTCGTTCTGCACATGTGCACACTGTGTCCTAACTTGTAAATGTCACCACATTCAGTTCATTGGTACAGCAGAGATAGTTTTTCTAGATGTGGAAGGTGTATTCAAGACTGCAGTGTGAGCCATTACATTAACATGGGCACCTTTGACTGTGTTAGTGTATTACTGACAGTTACCCCATTTCGTGTCCTGTTGTGACACCTTGACCCTGTGGCAATTATGGTCATTGTGCTGACCACTGCTTACTCTACCTATTAGTGGTGTATTACATGACTGATGCCACAGGCTTTTTCAAGTCACATAGCTGACATGATAGACTGTCTACATGTAGTGTCATGGTATATATATTTGTCTTTGTTACATTATCTGTAATATATTGACAACTTTACGGACAAACTTTATGTCCACCATGCTTCCATTTGACCTTATCTTCCTAGCTGACATACATCAATGATATCTTCAACCTTACAGCTATGGCATTGATTTCTATATTCAACATTTAATTGTTGTCTGCCATTACCGAATGTACAGGTATACTTAATCTTTCATACTGGTGATACATGTGGCACTTTTGTATGGTACTGCACCTGTCTCCCTCTCAACACAACATGCACTTATGATTTTCCTTCTCACTTTTTTTATCCCCTTGATGAAGTGTAATGCTCATGTGTGCCTTTCTATACATACCTGTGTACACATCTATACATATGATGGCTTATCCAATACACTGCAAACATTTTTTTCACACCACCACAGCACTATTGACAATCAAAAATCTTCACAGAAGGCAGAATACCATGATATAATAGAATACCCAGACAGGGATGTTCACACAGTCTCAGAGCATAATAACTTATCTAAATCAAAAGTGTTAATAGTTTGCCAGATTGATAAGTGAAAAACAAAAATGCTCCAACCCTGGATGGCTTGCATAGTAATCTTTATAAAAATCTTCCACTAAGTGTGGTAGGTCACCTTTAGCAACTATAATGTATTTGAGACAATATGTTAAGAATAATGCAGGAAATGGAAGCTTACTACTGCATCTGCTGGCCTTGGGTGGCGTTACTGGCAAATTCTGAAACAGCATTTAACTTAATTGAGTTGCCATACATCTTTAGGATCTTTTGGGAATATAACAGACAGAGATTTTTGTCAGTTATCTGGAGAATATTTGTCAGGGTTCATGCACTGAGATCAGAATGTTCCATATCTGTCAGACATATATTTGGTTAATTGCATTCTTATATAATAATGCCATCTGACTCTCGAACTGTTAATTTTGGACATGGAAGCACTTGTATGCCTTCTACAGGCCTGACTAATGGTAACTAAAGTACATATAGATTTAGAGATGGAGGTCTTCATGGGGCTGTGACCTTCTTTGCTGATGATTTGGTCATACTATTAATAATCCCTCCTATTCTAAATCTCTGATTTATGTTTCGCCAAGGTTTTGCTAAGTTGAGGGGACACCAATTAAATATTCCCAAGATTATTTCAGACTTTTATTATTACACTTCATTTACTTCTCAAGTCAGTTTTGATTGGAGTGTACTTGATTTTAGATTCTTAGCAATAAGACTAGCAATAATAAAGCAAGTTATATAAATGTGACCAGAATACAGGACAGTGTAGCTGATACACCTGAAGAGGCAACAACAATTCTATATCCCAGAGAAACAGAGAATAGGAGTTATGAAGATGCTCCTGTTCCCTAAAATTTATGTATTTCATTCATTGCTCATTTAAAATCCCTGTTAACCAGTTAAAAGGAGAACAAATAAACTACAATTTATATGGGCGCATAAACAGGCATAAATAGTAGACTGACAAATTGCCCAGAGGCACTGAGGATTAATAACCTTACCACGTTTAAAGATGGAACACATGTCCTGTAATTTATGTCATTTAGTTACACAGTGACAGGAGGCATGTGATGGCCCATGAAAGGTATCACATGTATCCTTTTTATACCTTACTTTTTACTAGATAATCAGACTATTACACAGCAAACTATCTCCTGGAAATTGATCATACTAGTTACCTTGAGCAACCTCCATCACAAGTTTCACCTAGAAGTCTCTCACAACATAGAAATGTGATCTGTCATACCATTAGTGGTACAGGAAAATTCTCAACAACCTGAAGAAATGGACCTTTTAATTTTTCACATTAATTAGTTTAAAGGAATTGTCAATGTAATACAAAGGTTTTCTTTTGGATAAATGGTATTAAGAAGGAAATATTTGGTTAAATGAAGGATGGCTATTGTCATTTGAAATTTTAAGGGCCTAATACCAACTAGAAGATATGGACTTCTTTCAATATGGTCAACTTGCATACCCCCAGATTCGCGAATCCTCCGTGTAAGACTTAATAAGTCTTACTCTGAGGCTGCAGTTGAACGGTATGATGTCAGCTTGCCATGAATATGCATGAGGGCATGCTGACCCAACCGTAAGTCCTACACAGACCATGTAAGAAAGCAGAGGGTGTGTCCGACTGCCGAGCAGTCTAAATGTCCAAGCCCCTGCAAGTGTTTAAAATAAAAGAAAATAAACAAGAGCGAGTCCGCTCAAATGTCCCTGCACCCAACACCTCACTGCCTGATATTGTAAACCCCCATCACACATCTAAAATGCATAACCATAAAATTTTTTTTAAATACCCAAAATAGCTGCCCGTATTTGCGAGTGTGTGTGCGGGTGTGCCTATTGCTTAGCTACAGTTAGCAATTCTCACATGGAAGAGCATAAGAAAGAATGTTTATGCAAATCGCACCAAATAGCAATAGCATAATGGAAGAGCATTCGCACAAAGAAGAGGCATTCACGGTTTGAGTCCCACCACTCCCTTTCGTATTTATTTTTTAAATCAGTATATGGAATAATACCCAACATATATGTTTAAACATAACTAAAAAGAAGTGAAATGGCCAATGTATCAGTGAATAAAATAAATATTTTAAAGGATCCCAATATAAAATTGCCTGCAGTTAAGCAGCACTTCATCCAGCGCAATATAGGTGCTCATAGCTAACTCGCGCTTTACCCAGCACAATGTAGTTGCCCATAGCTAAATCTCGCTTTACCCAGTGTAAAATAGTTGCCCAAAGCTAAATAGCGCTTTACTCAGTGCAATCAGTTTGCGTGGAGGTGCGCGCCGTGCCAACCAGCGCACTGTCAGGCAACATGGAGCAACATAGAGCAAAGTCGCTTAAACACAGCCACGCCCCCTAACCTGTCTGGATAGTCGTAAAATAAAAAGCAATGATAAGATTTGAACCCAGGACACTGTGCACCATAATCAAAGTACTGAACCACTAAGCCACGACAGCTTAGGATAAACATCCCCTGTTAAGATATATATAGTAATAAAAGGTAGATTAACCATTGCTAAGCATGTCTGCAGTCATCCGAGAATATTCAAAAATGGCCAATCACAGAAAAGTGCGGGAAATGTGGCATATTTAAGCCGCATAGGCGGGAATACTCACCATAGCTGATTGTAGCTCCCATCTGCAGTTAGAATGTCTGGTGCTGGAGAGGGTACATGCTTTCGAGCACAACGGTGGGGCATTGAGGAGTCAAGATATATGGTTTGGCTCCTAGTCCATTGGCATGAGACTGGACTCCTGTAGGGCCAGTTCCAAGGAACAGAGTATAAGGCGGAGGCTTGGAACCGGTTGGCTCATGAACTCACCAGTGCCACAGGCGTCCCTCGGACTGGTGAGCAGGTCCGTCACCACCATGCAGACCTGAAGAGGTGGAAGCAGGACCTTCTGAACCAGTGGATCCAGGAGGCCCATCAAATGTGGGATGCCCCACTACTAAGTAGGTAGCCATGGAATGCAGTATGTAAGATAAACTGATATATAGTCTAAATAATGGATAGGTATGTCTCAATATCCCTTTATTTACTCCACAGCTGCAGGTGCTCGCACTATGAATCAGCAAGCCTATGCAGATAGGCTGCTAAGGCTGCACCACCAGGCAGGTTAGTAAATATTCTGCATGTATTGTTACATGATATGTGTGAGTGAGCATGAGAAAAGTATTTAAGCCCAATAATGCAGCAATAAAATTTCCTGATTAAATCCTCTGCATGTACTGTTATATAACAAATGTCAGTGAGCCAGAAATTGAGTGTACTAACCCACCAATCAAGCTAAAATAATTCTGGAATACTATCCTTGCATGTATTGTCATAACATATAAGTGAGCAGGCCTGAAAAAGAGTGTTGTAACCTATCAAGAAAGGTATAATATGTCCTGAATATGTCTTCCATATGCACTGTAATAACAAGTAAATGAGAGAGCCTGTAGAAAAGAGTGTTCAATGTAATTAATAAAGGTATAAAACTTGGAGTGTGTCTGTGTCACTTACTTTGAAATGTTGTTTTACCCTTGCAATAATAAATAGTACTGTTGTATTAGGTGCTGTCAACCCACAGTTGTGCAGTCCCATAGGAAGTGGATGAAGGAAGTGGCAGTAGCTATGAAGTATAAAACATTCATTCCCTGAATAAATCATCTGCATATACTATTACATATCATAAGTCAGATAGGCAGGAATAGAGTGTAGTAACCCATGAATAAAGCAAAAACATGTCTGGAATACTATCTCTGCATGCACTGTCATAGAAAAAACGTGAGTGAGTCTGTAAAACAGTCTTGTAACCTATCAATAAAGGTATAAAATTTCCTGAATAGGTCTACTGTATGCAGTGTAATGTCAAATACAGGAGAGAGCCTGTAGAAAAGAGTTTTAATGTAAATAAGAAAGGTATAATACTTGCAGTGTGTATGTGCCAGTTACTCAGAAATGTTGTTGTACCCTTGCAGTGAAGAAATGTTACTCTGTTGTAGTAAGTGCTGACAACACCCAGTAGTGCAGTCCCATATAAAGTGGATGAAGGAAGTGCCAGTAGCTGTGAAGTATGCAACAGTCCTAAACAGTTGTGAAATGGCTGACATGCATAGGTAAATCTGGCACATGAGTAACCTGTCAAGGTGTTCCCCAGAAATGTTAGTGTGTTACCTGAAAAGTAGGGTTGTGTAGAAAACAAGTGAAAAAGCCATGTGAACACATCCAGATGTGCAGATACATAAACAAGTCAATTTAATACAAGTATGTAGCAGTAACATCTGCATCCTGGACAGTTACCATGTCAGATATAGACCAGGTATATCATGAAGTAGCAAAACCCATAACGCAATCAAATGCATATTGCCTGGTGTAAGAATACATGTAGGGGATATACACCTGCAGTCAATAGGAATGTATTGCACAGTTAAAGTACTAATAAGATGTTAATGGAGGTTTCTTTTTACACCCTACTCCATGTGCATAAACAATGCAATTCCACACCTCAATGGGTATGTCTAATCTCATAACATTTGTTGGGACATATGTCCTATTGTTATATAAAATCTGCACTTACTTTGATGCATATCCCCTGTTAAAACACCACAATCTTGGTGGCCTGCTGCCACCAATCATCCCTGCATTCTGTTGGAATGTCCACTGTCATTCAATACATGCATGTGTTATGCTTGCTGTTCAACTGTTGTAACCCTGGTGTGTTGGGTTAATGGGAATATTACTGCATGCTGTTACAACTAACTTGGAATGCTGTTGTCTATGTTGTAATTAAACACATCTAATCACAGAACGTATGGGAAGGCCGGTCCCAGCGGACCCACCTGTCCCACCTCAGCTGGCAGTTGCACCTGGCACCAGCAGGTCTGGTGCCCAGCCTGGGCCACCCTCCTCCATAGGTCCTGTGCCACCTTCGGGTGTAAGCACTGCAGGGGATGGGGCCTCCTGTCACCCTCTGAAGGGTCCGGGTTGTGGTGCTTAGGGAGATCCAGCGTTTAGTTGCTGATCCCCTACGCCAGCTTGAGGCAAAAGTAGCACAACTCACAGGTGAGCCTGCCCCTCCTACGCAGCCCCCAGCACAGTGACCCTCGGGTCTGTAAAGGTCCAGTGGTGACTGTCCATGGATGGGGATTTCAGTCCCACTGTTACCATCTGTGGGCTCATGGGCTTGCAATTTCCAAACATCCGTCCCCGTCAATTGTGTTTACCCACCCCATGTGTCATACTCCGCCCCTGTATGCATCTTGTTTGTCATGTCTGTTTACCTACCCAACCTATATCCCCAAATATACCTACTTCCTCTACCTCACTTTCCATTCTCCCCTGAAAAAAAAAACAAAAAACAAAAAGGGCAATCTGTACCCAAAAAAAATTACGCCCCATACATGGCTTCCCATTTCGGACACATATCCACTGGCATGTACACTGATAATTCTAATTGGCAGTACAACAAACTATGTTGTCCTCACCCCTCTCTCAGGGGTGGAAGGTTTCAAATTTCACTCCAAATTTTCAACAAATGCACAGCTGTTGCTGGTAAAGAAATGGGCAGCCATGGACCTTCCCCTACACATGTCCTGCACATCCCGAGCTTGTTTTCCTACTGTCTTTCCCTCTCCGTGCCCCCTTTTTCACCACATTCCTATCTCCCCATTTTCTTTTCTTTCAAAGAAATTAGCGCGGGGTTTAGAGAGAGTAAGCACTTTTAACCAGTAGTAAGCGGGATTAAGCGAGTGTGCGCATGTGTGTGCTTAGCTAAGCATCGCACAAACCCACGCAAACCCGCTTACTACTGCTTAAAAGTGCCTTAGTCACTCTATGGCAGGGCCCTTGTTCTGCTGAGCAGCAAAATAAAAAACCTCTGCCAGGCTCGAAACCCAGACCATTGACACAACTGACTGCATGAATTACCACTAAGCCACAGCAGATATACAAATAACTTGGTTCTGAAATAAATATATCATGCATTACAATGAGGGAATGTAAATGTAAATTAGGAATGGTATAACACAAACCCTTTTCTGTGGGTCTTTACCAGCAGTGGTTGTGGAATTGCATGACATGACTGTGAAAGGAGAACCAGCCATCCTAGCAGGGAATAATGTTAAAGTAGCACCTTACAAACACCACACAGTATCAGACCAGGATAAATACTGGCCACAGGAATACAGTGCAATAACCACATTTGTATGGCAGTTAATTGTGTAAGTGAGAAAAAGTGCATACTCCCATGTATCCTGTGTTAGCATTTGGAAGGGTGCGTACATGTCTACACTGAGATGTATGTACTGGAAGCAGCAACATGCAAGTATGAATGCAACATGCATATAACTGGCTACAACCCTAGCATCAGATAAGAGACCTATACCAACCTTCAGACTAACACAACGGTGTCCAGAGCAAACAAGAATGGGCCCCACCTTTGAAATCTGAAAGGGCTATGTCTACCTAACCTAGCATTTTATAGCAGTGCGCTGCAATCACAGTGAGTAATGCAATCACCAAACAGCAGGCTGCATGCAATTACTGAATGGTGGGCAGCAATTGGTGCAGAGGCTGTCACATGCACAAGTGCAGATACCTAGAAAAGCAGGCTGTACCTGCAGTCCACACATGCAATTATATCATTGCAGGTGTTGTGAGATAGAGAGTGAGAGAGAGAGAGAGAGAGAGAGATGGATACAGACTGAGACAGAGACA
Organism: Protopterus annectens; assembly: GCF_019279795.1. Taxonomy (NCBI): domain Eukaryota; kingdom Metazoa; phylum Chordata; order Ceratodontiformes; family Protopteridae; genus Protopterus; species Protopterus annectens. The sequence goes on from NC_056729.1 coordinate 908,742,455, forward strand.
GAAGAGAGGGAGAAACAGAGACCGAAGGTTAAATAGAGGGCAAAAACCCAAAACAAACCAGCAATAAAAAAACTTACAAAACCGTAACACATGGAGCAGGGAAATACAAAGGTAAGGTATGTAACTCAAATGTATGTGTTGGCATGTTGTAGATGTTCCCGAAGAGTACTCTACACACTGCAAATCATCCATGTGTGGCAGCAGTATGTATCTATCTGTATCTGCACATGTGCATAGGGCAAGGGACATACTGCAACTGTTAATGAAGGGTGGACAGCTATCTGTCAGTAAATGTTGATATGTGCATATATCCATGTAGGTTGTAGTGTGTGGCCTAGAAGACAGCATGCAGTGTGCAGGAGTGGCCTTAGGTCAACTGGTGCCCTAGGCAAAAGGGCCCCACGGTGCCCCCTACCACACTTCCTCGTTCCCCCATCCTTGTGTCCACATAAATAGTGGAAAAGCACCCCTGCTAGAGCGGTGCCCTAGGTGGCCGCCCAGTAGGCCTATGCCTAAGGCCAGCTATGGTAGTGTTGATATATGTCATGTGGTGGTTAAATGCTGTGGGACAGATTTGTCAGATCTGATGTGTTACAGATAGTGAGGCCTGCTAATGCTACAAGGGCTGGGGACACCCACATGCATTCTGCACAACACTGTGCAATGTAATCACATACCTGTACATCCCACAACTGTCACATAAGTGAGATCCCCACCATGAAAGGTGGACTGTACATGTGCCTATATGTACATCCATGTGTACAGCAATGGATGTGTACATGTATGTGTATAGATATGCATATATATATATATATATATATATATATATATATATATATATATATAGATATATATATATATATATATATATATATATATATATATATATATATATATATATATATATATATGTATACATACATATAGAGTAAGAGAGAGAGAGAGACAGAGAGACACGGGGTCATATGTACTGCAACAGGTGTGTGGTGAACAAGGCATGGACTGTAGACAAGTGTTGATACTGCAGTGCCATTCCACCTTCCCAAAACAGTGTACCCATTAACTAACACATAGGCAGAGATCTACCTAACAGTGAAGGTGTGATAAGGGAACATGGGACACAGATGGACAGTAGCCTCCACTTTGATGAAGACAGTGCCACACTACACCTGTAATCTGTCTGTGTGGTATGTGTCATGACAACAGGTGTGTCATCTATGGAAGTATAGGGTAGAGTTCCCCTCTACTCATCACAATGCCCTGTGTGGTATCTACTTCACATGACAACTACACCAGGTGAACAGGCCACAGACAGACCTCCCAAAGGGTAATACTGTCCGCAAACAGATGCCCTATGCAGACTGACTCACAAAACCACAACTACACTGTATTGCATACTAGCCACACAGAGGTGACCTCTGCTGGACATACAGAGGTATGTCACACCCATAGCTGGGTGACAACCACCATGGCAACATATCACAATCCCTCGGGGTTACACGCTCTAGGGCCCTAAACCTTGTCAGCTCACTAAACAGCACATGCTGGAGGGATAGGTTCCCATCTCAGACATATGCCATACACTGGAATAGACCACATAGCAATAGCAAATAAGGCTCCTCCTTAGCAGTTGTTATAAATACCCCTGATGATTGTGTGGGAGATTAATACACCCTAGGAAACACCTCTGTGGTTCAGGTTGGCAGGGGCAAGTGAAATCAAAGTACATGTGTGTCAAAAGCCAGGGTAGCATATGGCTAGGCTGCCATAGGCCCTAGAGCCAATAGCATATTACCTACCTATGACACTATGCACTCACACATGTACTTAATGCAATAGCTGCTATGTGAGGTTGAATAAGTGTAACGCAGAATGTGTGCAAGGTCTGTAAGTGTGCGATAGCTTAGTGTGATGTTGTATCTGACATGGTAGTGCCTATCCTAGCTGTGAGGACAGCAACTGATGTGTAATGTACTGTTAGGCAGACATAGTAGTACGGCATATGATGTGACGTAGTTCTCCGTTGACAAATATGGTGTCTCATTGTAGGCTAAAGCAATACATGTATGCTTAGTGAGTGGTACTGCTGGTGAATCCATCACCAATATGAACTGTAGTACTACCTGAAGCTGTAGGGCTAAACAGCACAGTATGGTGTGCGTTCACATTGCTTGGAAACACTGTCATGTGTGTTTCCTGTAATCTGCACAGAGGACAGACAGCAGGCATAAAGGTGTGTAAGTAGTGGCACACAGCACCATATGGTACACAGGTAATGCTCATCTGTGTTGGCATACAGTGGTGCGTTGTATGTTTGCCTGATGCGTGTGTGTGATTATGCCTGTACAATGGCTGCAATCATATGCGTGTTACAAGGTTAACGTGTGTATCCAGCAACATATATAGTCTGTTACAGCAGAATGCCACCTATAGTAACAGCGGGACACATCTGTTAGGCAGGGCTATGGCATCAATGACTAGGGTGTTTGATTGATACTACTGTACCTGTACTTTACCTCCATTGCAATGGATGACATCTCTGTTCGTGCATTGGTGTGATATACACCCCTGTCTTGTGGTTGTGCAATGTGTCACAAACAGTGTGTCGGGTACTGTTGTATAGTGGTGTGATATATAGAGTCTGCAGGCAGTGTTAGTTAGTTGTGGCCTGAGAACCAATAAGTGTTATTGAACGTGTGTAACCACTGACAGACAGTAGGATGGTATATATGTCAGTAAAGTGATATCTGTGGGTAAAGGTGTAAAGTGTGCCACAGGACACTCTCACACATATTGTTTATATCTTTTTCAGCCAGATGGCCCACCAACGCAACCCAGCTTACATAGAGGAAGAGGAAGAGGTGATAGTCAACAGCCTTTTGCAGCAGTACACAATGCTCTTCTCCAGAAGCATCCAGCACCAGCAGGAGTGGATTGCACTGTGGCAGGAACATGTTAGTCAGGTAAATGACATAGGCATGCATAACTGGACATATGAGCAGGTACGCCATCACTGCAGTGATTTAATTACACAAGTCTGGCGGCGTGCATCTGATATCCAAAGACAGCAGCTTGCCACAGGTGGTGGGGTGGCCATTCATCCCCCCCTCACCAGAGCAGAGGAGCTGCTCCTACGTGTGGTGGCTCCTGGAGAACAGCTACAGCAACCTCTGACATGTGTTGTAATGGAGGCCGGAGCCACCCAGCACATCCACCTGGAGCAAGCAGGTAATATGCCCTATCTGTAGACTACAGTTAACTGTATTGTTAGATTATGTGTACGTGAGATGTGTACTGTGTGTTTAGCAGTTCTGCTGCCTACTGTTGTGCAATACGGATAGTTTGTATAATATACCAACACCTGTGACTGTTCACTGTTGCTGTACTGCAGTTTAGCATACCCACTGTAGCAATGCCACAGTTTTGGCCACTGATGAACCCTCTCATATTTTCGTAGGTCCCTCTGGTGTGACGGCAGGGCAGCCGATCTATGCTCGTGAGTTTGTTATACCTGCACTGTTGGTAATGAAATATGCATGTCATAGGTGAGGTGTAGGCCATGTACATGTAACACACCTATGCATAATGCATGCCGTGCATGTTTGCTGTGAGACGTTGCACAGCTCAGTAATGTCAGTAGCTGCCTCAATGACATGCAATACACAGAGCATGACACACAGTTGTGGCAACCCCATACTGCACATTGGAAAGACATAGTTGCAACACCTGTACACAACATAAGACATTTATCACATGCAGTACACAAAGTCATGCTATATATAGCATAACCACACACCTGCTGTAAGGTCACACGTCAGTATCTCACATGTCATCCACACACACATGATGTACCTCAGGGGTAGAGGCCTATCATGGGGCTGTGCAACACTCTTCAACAAATAACACAGTCATGTTAGGCAATGCTCCCTACTGGGCACCTCATACACCCATGTACAAAGTGGCCATGTAATAGTGAATGTATCCACGGCACTGCAGTTCAGGTACAGCATGCTAGGCGGTGGTCTGTCACACAGTAGTAGCCGTGAGTGACCACAAGATGTATGATGATGATGGCACATGGTACTACACCCCATCCAGTTACAGTGACCACAGTACTACACATAGCACATATCAGTCTTTGCTGTGCACCTCATTGTTTTGTGTGTGCAAACATATGCACCTATACACACCAGGCATAGCATGTTGTGTCTGTGCTTACATATGCTAGTATACACATTTTGCACAACAGTCGCCATCTGTACAAAGAGTCAAATACATGTCCTGGAATGGTATTGGGTGTATAGGTCAAATGACACACATTGGGTATGTGTGGTGTTTAATGTTGCAGTCATGTAGCATGCCATGTCATGGCTGGCAACAACATATCTGCAATATGTCCCACATGCACCATAACCACTGTGCAATGTCCATGTCATGCACTGGGATTCCTTCACGTCTACATGCACCACTCATCCCATGTTTGTACATTGCATGCATTTGCTACACCTGTGCCCACTATTATGTGATATGGACACAGACACTGTCATCAGACATGGCAATCTATGTGTCACACAGATGGCACATGCAGCCATGGTATGTATACCATTGAATGATGGTGCACATGACATTGCAGAGCAGATAATACTTGCACAGCAATGTTGTGTCCATGTACACATTGTGTTCCAGGGTGTAGCCAATCACTGAACAACTACACACATGCATCAAAGCCATGTATAATGTCATTAGATAGGGCTGTCTACACTTGCACTGTATGGTGTTGAGAAACACATGGTCTGCCTGCTGACACATGTGTGGTGACTGTTTGCCTTGTGATACTGTCACCCACCATCTCCCACTATTGTGTATGTGTTGGATTGCTGGTGTGTGTGTGTGTGTGTGTATGTGCTGTGGTGAGCAGTGTATTTCTGTGCATGTGTGCATGTGTTCATGTGTGCATGTGTTCATGTGTTCATGTGTTCATGTGTGCATGTGTGCATGTGTTCATGTGTGCATGTGTGCATGTGTGCATGTGTGCTTGTGTTCATGTGTTCATGTGTTCATGTGTGCATGTGTTCATGTGTTCATGTGTGCATGTGTGCTAACATCATGTACACATTGTAAAGTGCATTTCCTGTCTTCCTTCCACAGGTGCTGTGTTAGGCATGGCTGAATGCAGCAGGGAACCTGATGTCACCACCACTAATAGTGGAGATGATGAGACATGTATTGTGACACAGGAAGGTCTGACAGGGTCTGTCATTGGTCCACCAATCGACAGTACACAGCAGCCAACCCCATCTATGCACACACTCATACTGCCAATACATCCCTCGTCACCAATAGCCGTAGCTGAGGGACAGCATACAGTTGGCATTGACCAGGAGAGTGTGGTACCTATGGCACGTGCATCCCCTCACAGCAGCCATAGCCGGATTACCAGAATGGTACCACATAGGCGGATGTTCAGGGGTTCTCGGGGGAGCACCACTGGTCATATTGCCCCTGGCAGACGTGCACCCAGAGGTATTACAACCTCCAGTATGTTCCGAGCTGTAATGCAGGCACAGGCACGTATTTAACGGTACACCCGACAGTGACTAAGAGTGCAGATGGGCCCATTACACTGCTATCATTGACACCATCCGTGACCTTGCCGGTGCCATCCTGAATTACACCGAGGTCATTGATAGCCATTGGAGGGCGACATTAGTTGTCCTCCACAATGTGTTAGCCATGAGCCAGGACTGTGCAGGAAGGATGAGAAGCCGTCGGGGACGCATGCCAGCAACAGCATCAGCTGGCAGTCATCGTGGATGGACCATGGATCACAGCCGCTCCCGTAGTGGCAGTACCAGCTCCAGCAATGCTGTGTCTGGCTTGTCCATTGACCGTCCTACTAGACTACGTGCACATGGTGCTGGCCAGTCCCAGCATTACATGGGTCCAGTCATCATACCTCTGCCTCTGATGATAGCGCCCAGTCAGGGTTGGTACCCGATACTGCCCGTAGCACCCCTGCTAGGCACAGGTACGGTGTCCATGGCCTGAGACAGTGATCTGTACGGCCTAACAGGTACAGTCTGTGGCTGTCCCACAACCACCCGTATATGGCAGCCACATGGTGGAGTTGTGTGCATGCAGACACACACACATTTACCATACAACTAGGGCTCACACATACACACACACATTACATCAATGTTGGCCCATGCAGTACTGTTGTCCCTCACACACACACACACACACACACACACACACACACACACACACACACACACACACACACACACACACACACACACACACACAGACATGCCGATTGGATGGGTCAATGTTGGGCTCTGGCAAACCTACAACACACCCTGTGCATATGATGACACCTGTGCCACCTCCTGCCACCTGTCACACTGATGCAGGAATAGGCTAACATGGTTCTGATGCACAGGGTGACATAGCAGTGTAGCAATAGTAGCAAGTTGCCAACAGGAAGATGTACTGATATCCTTGTAGGTATATCTGAGCAGGCATTATGCATCACAGCTCTGATAGTCAGTGTAGCATTGTTTACACCAGTGTTAGGTCTGAGTATGTATTGTCCACCCATGTGCCACTTGGCTGAAGTGTACAGTGTTGCCAGCATGTGTTAGTGAGTGGACAGTACGTGTGTGATGTGTGCATTACAAATTAGCAGGTGTACATCTCTGAACATGGTGTGTGCGCACTGTCTGCATGTACGTGCATAGTGGACACGTGGAATGTGTGACATACCCTGTTCTACACATTGTTAACATCTCATGGTATCTTTTGATGGTCAGTATGCATTCTGCTACAGATATGTACCAACATGGGTACACATGTGTGTATGACATGGGTTGGCACTATGCTGTGGGTGATACCGTTGATATCTGTCAATGATCTGCAGTCTGGCAGTATACACCACCTCAAGAGCATGACTATAACCAATCATTAGATGATGTCTTGACAAATGACTCACAGTTGTAGGGAACTCAGTAACAGTTGGATCCTTCCAGTACTATACTATAACAGTAACCAGTGGTATTGACCGCCACACGTTCCTTGGACCACACCTGTGTGGCATAAAGTCCTCTTCGGTACATGCAAACATACTAGGGATATGTCCATCCACATCTGTAAATGCATGCATTGGCCTACACTGCATTCCCCGGATGGGATGCATATCCTACACAAGGGTATCATACAGACAAATTCCTGTTGTCCAATACATGCTGTATAGCAGTACGCCGTCTATGGCATAGTCATCCACATTTACTATACATACTATCCTGACAGTGCCACATAGGTGGTAGCCCTGAACATGTATGTTGGGTACCAATGTGTACAGACAGACACGTGTTATGTAATCTGTCCCTTGGTATCCACATATCCATAGGTATTGTGGGGTCCCTCTGTGTTTCACATAACAGTACCAAGTGAAACAAAAATGCTTAAAGCCAGAAGTCCACAGGTAACCTTAAGTCCAGAAGTCCAGAAAAAAACGTATTTTCTTAACGCAGCTTTATTAAATCAAATAACAGCGTTTTCACCACTATTATGAATGCAGCTTATTAATAGTAAAACATGGTTTGCTTTGAGTTTTGTCACCACTTTTAATGTAAATTTTCAGACTATTTGGTCAACTATCTGTAAGAACTGGCATTTTATTTCTAATAACACTTTTCTTGCAGAGAAATTAGGTGCCCAACCCCATGTTGTGTATAAAAGGGGACGTAACTTGAAAGAACTATTACAAAGGAACCTGTCCTAAATTCCATATAGTAGACAAAAAGGTATGTTCCCTTGTGGTTTTTGCAATTGGTGTAAAGTGGTTAAGTCAGGTAATTCTTTTATAATTAGGAATAGAAAATATCAGATTCATCATAAATTAAATTGTGAGTCAAAATCTGTCATTTATGTCGCATTGTGCAATTGTTGTCTGGCTTTCTATATTGGGAAAACGGACCGTAAGGCCCGTGAACGCTTCTATCAACATGTTTACGCAATTAGAAAGAATTCAAATGACAATGCATTAGCCAAACATATTAGTATCTATCCAGGACACAGCTTTTTATTTATGGGCATAGACCAAGTGCCTAATAGTATTAGAGGGGGTCCTTTCTCCTTGATTTTGGAGAACCGGGAACTTGAGTGGCAGTTAAAACTAGACGCCTTCAAGTTCCCGGGATTGAATGAAAACTGCAATATTTCAGCAGTTTTAAAGCTTAGGAGTTATTTTAGATAGATATGGTCATGTTTGTGGTGTTTTGCATATATATTTATTTCTTTGTACTTGTAAGCTTGTTTTTTAAAATGTTCTGATTTTACATTGATTATTATAATGGGATAATAACAATATATATTTACAGCCTCATATTTTACATATTATATACTTATCTTGGTTTTTAAATATAATTCGATTGTGTATTTTAGAGTTGATGACACCTCCATTACATCCATGGGGAGGAGACATGGTGTTGTGTCACTTCCTGTTATTATAAAGGTGTGTTTTCTGTACTTTTACCTGTATCGCTGATGAAGCTGCATTCATAATAGTGGCGAAAACACTGTTATTTGATTTAATAAAGCTGCGTTAAGAAAATATGTTTTTTCTGGACTTCTGGACTTAAGGTTACCTGTGGACTTCTGGCTTTAAGTGTTTCACATAACACATTAGGGGCCTGCATGCATATCCACAGGGCTGGTGCACACCTATCATGACTGTCCATTATTGCCAGTCGTTGTTGTGTATGAACATGTCTGACATATACCCCAGCAATTACCCTCACTCACAGTACTCTATAGTACGTGTCATGGATGTGTGTGGCAGGGATGTCCTTGGCTACGGATAACTACATTGGCCGGTCTTGACACAGACATACATATGTGGCCTATGATCTGAGAAGCAGCGGCACAATCTGTCGAAGGTTACAAATGGATTCATGTAGTATGCAGGCTTCACACCTATGTACTGATTGAGGTCACATGTACACAAATCTATTTGACATGCAGATACCCGATGTGTGCAATGCATATACTGTTTGAAACATATGTCATACTGTAGTAAAAGCAAAACCCACACTGCATTGATGACCTATGGCACACACACACAGCATTTGCAGGACTCAAACCCCTACCTAACTAGGTTAGGACACCAGTGAAATAGGCATTAAATAGATGCGCTATTTGCTTTACTGAGAGCATTTTTTTCCAAAGCTCTATTTGTAGGATGCTGACATCATCACACTTGGCAAAGAGGTCTTCACCACTCCTAATGTATTTCCACAGTCTCCAAAAAGGCCACTCTTCTCAAAAGCAGTTTCACACGATTCAAACCCCTAACTAATATGCATTAGTGGGTGGGTTCTGTTCTCCTTGAATATTTGTATGATGTTGACATCATCAGACTTTCCAAAGAGGGATGTACCTCTTTTAAAATGTGTTTTCACAGTCTCCAAAAAGGCTACTCCTCTCAAAAGAAATCACACACATACACCCCCACACACACACACTTGGTGTTTGCAGGACTCAAACCCCTATGTGCTTATGTTTTGACACTAGTGAGATACACATTAACACGATGCGCTTATTGCTTTACTGGGAGCATTTATTCCCAAAGCTCTATTTGTAGGATGCTGACATCATCACTCTTGGCAAAGAGGTATTCATCACTCCTAATGTATTTCCACAGTCTCCAAAAAGGCCAGTCCTCTCAAAGGCAGTCTCACACTCACAGTCAGCATTTGCAGGATTCAAACCCCTACCTAACCAGGTTATGATATTGGAGAAATATGCATTAACACGACATGCTATATGCATTACTGGATGGCTTTTGTTCTCCTTGAATATTTGTAGGATGCTGACATCATCAGACTTTCCGAAGAGGGATGTATCTCTTCTAAAATGTGTTTTTACAGTCTCCAAAAAGGCTACTCCTCTCAAAAGAAATCACACGCATATACTTGGCAGGACTCCAACCCCCTACCTGACTATGTTATGACACTAGTGAGATATGCATTAACACGACATGCTACTTGCTTTACTGGGAGCATTTATTTCCAAAGCTCTATTTGTAGGATGCTGACATCATCACACTTGGCAAAGAGGTATTCACCACTCCTAATGTGTTTCCACAGTCTCCAAAAAGGCCACTCCTCTCAAAGCCAATCTCATACACACAGAGACCCACAATCAGCAATTGCAGGATTCAAACCCCTACCAAACTATGTTAGAACACTAGAGAGAAACGCAGTAACATGACACGCTATATACATTATTGTGTGGTGTTTATTCACATGCTATGTTTGTAGGTTGCTGACATCATCAGACTGGACATGGTAATGTGTGTGCACTTAGTGTTATGCAATCCCACGAATGAACCTTGTAGGTCAGCAGGTGTGAACCTCTTGAACAGGAATACACAATTCATACCTGGTGTGATCTATCTGTGGACATATTACCATTCCTTCATATGACAATACATATCCATGCACGGATTGTAGGTTTTGTGGATACCACATGTGTCTGTGATGTTGGTAAAGGGCTATTCAAAGTCTTATGTGGGACCTGTGTTGCTCCTATCAGTGATGTATGTCCTGGGTGGCTGCCTTGCAAGATATCTAGCAGGTTTGGGGAATATGATGTGCTCATTAACATACCACAGATGTTTGTGTTGTGTGTTTGTCGATTTACAATATCTCTGTTCCTGACTGCAAACATGATGGACTCCATAGACTAGCATTTTGGACTTCGTAGGCTTATAGGAATATAGTTCCCATGGTGTGTTGTGCACCAACACTTGTGGGGTGTGCCACATGTTGCTGTAACACATTCAACGGTGTAAGATCCTGTAGAGAGTGTGAGGGTCAATAGACTGTTCAGGTGCAGTGCCTGTTTGTCCTGCCGTTCACTTATGACACATATAGGGAAACAATGTTATCCACGTGATGGGATTCATTTGGCATTGGGAGGACCAGTTTACACATTCTACATGTGATATCTCCTGGTATGATGTTAGGGCCTTTTGTCACTGGGAGGTGGGTATGTATGTATGGGCCTGTCTGACAGGATGTTGACATTGTCAGTCAGGTACAGTTGACCCTGACTCAGGACATATATGATTGTACATCGATATTTCTGACACAGCTGAAGAAGGTATAATGTTTCTGTCTGTACTCCTTCGAAGATTATCTTTCCACAGCAACAACAAACCTGAACACTAAAACCCTGTTATACTCTTTTACACACTTGACACACTACTGATCCTTTGTGATTAGTCGACAGTGTATGTCATCATCATATCCTGGCATGTCCAAATGTCAGTTTTGTGTGTACTCTCCAGTCCAGCTGGTGCATATTGGAATTCTGACGCATTGTTACAACTGCCTTATGTACACAGGTAACACTGTCCTCCTACCAACAAACTCAGATATCTGTGAGAGGTGCAACTGTATAGACAGAAAGGAGGTTGAGCTCTCCCAAGCCATAACTGACACAGTCTATCGGGGGGTGAAGGTAACCACACACACCACAAATACAGTCACACATGCACCTATGACAACAGCAAACCATATACATTGACACACAATGACATGCTTGGAGCATCTAAATATACTCTGCCTAAGCAGCTGAGACATCCAAAGCAGACACACAAACAACTGCTAACACACAACCATACACACATATCATCACATAGTTCACAAAGTCATTGTGCCACACAGTCACTGCCCTTAGGCCTACACAACACACCTATTACACTTGTATTAGGTGAGTGTAATTGTCCGTCACACTGACATCCCACTCACCAGGCTGAACAAGGCGAAGGTCACGTTGTGCTGTGTGTCGGGTGTCAGGATATGCCACATGACACATGCACTGTTGTCAGTCCACTGCAAGTACAAATATGGCTCCATCATTGACCATTCTGGTGTGTAGACCCTCAGACATTCCTCCCTGGACTACATGACAAGAGACATAGAGGGGTTCTCTGATCATGTAGCCCAGGACAGTAAGACCCTGACCTTGTGTAGCATCTTACTCTCACCAAGTACTATGTCACAGTATACAGATGACATGATCACTTTTAACAGTTGCCTAACACATTGTTGTCATTCACGGGGGATCCAGTGTCTGTCAGCCTGCGATTACATGCTCAACATGCCATGTACATTTGCTATGGACTCCATGCACCTGTCACCCCTAGGCTTTCACAGACTGTCTTAAGCTCTTGACACACACATAGTGGCTGTTTGAAGTGAGGGTCAGAAGACATAACCACAGCCATAGATGTTACAGGGTACAGGAAACAGAGAGTGATGGTGCTCAACAACTGATGTCTAACCCTCAGAATGCATGCACTCAGGACTCACATTAGTATGGAATTTGTCGATATATGTGCAGTAACAAACACCTGGTTCAGGCTCACAAAAGCACAGTAGCACTAACAGGTTTTACGTCATACTATGGTTTTCAGACACAAGACTCGGACCGGACAACAACAATAGGGGGGGAATCCATATACATCATTCATACACACACACCGTTGGTAGCAGTACACAAAGCATTGGGGAATGTACATGTGCAACTGAGAGTGGGCAAAACTGTATTTCAGTTTGTAGACTGTTACAGACCACACTCCCAAACATGGGCACAACAATCGTTATTCCTGGGAACACTGGGGAATGTGAAGGTCTCACCAAACACCATTATATTGTGTGACTTCAAATACGCAAACATTGACTGGGTATGCTACTCAAGCAGTGACACCCTCGCACAACAGTTGTTAAGATTGTTACACTCAAATGTTAGGGCAGACCTGGTTACCACACCCACAGGGGGTTAAACATGTGGTACCTGATCATCACCCACATGGGGACTCTATGTTCCACAACAGAGGTATACTTGTAATTGTTAAGGCCGGAACATACATTCATCTCACTAGACATACATATCCCTTACACACACACATCCTATGTGATCTCAGTGACATACTTCTCATGAGCAAACGTCACACTTGTACAAACTGAGGTGGTATCCCTCAATGACCCTGGGACAGTGTTAATTATGGCTCAGACAACTTCATACTTTACAAGCACATTCTATGGACAACTACTGGAATTCATGGATCATGCTATCTCAGATAACTACAAGGCTCACTCCTCCAAAGGCAGGGGACCTGTCTACTGGACCACGGCCATTACTGAGCTATACAGGGACAGGAGGAGGCTACTACATTATAGAGCACAATCACAATCTGGAAAGCATCTCTGATCAGTACTATGGTATAGCTACGATCAGTTGTTGATTCATCTAAGGCCCACTTCTAACGGGCACTTGCAACAGACACTATGGACAATCACAAGGCCTTATTTAGTTATGTCAGGGACCTGTGTGGGAATTCACATATATGCTGTGAGTTACTGCATAATTACAAATGATACAGTGAACCCACTGACATTGCGAACATCCTGGACAACAGGTTCAGTCGGAATGTTTCCCCACTATCCCCCCTGCAGTGCACATGCCCATCACAACAGGGTGTAGCCTCCCTGACATCACAGATGAACATGTGTGTGCTGCCATCTCCATAGCAGACAACACAGCATCAGTGGGACCAGATAGTGTCCCAGACTGTGGCATACACGAGATTCATGACAAACTTCACACTCACATTATGTCACTGTTCAATATCACAGTTACTACAGGATGTGTACCCATGGAATGGCATACAGCTACAGTGTACCCGCTTCACAGTGCTGGTGCCACAAGGGACCCTGGACATTATCACAATATATGCCTAACTATCCTGGTCTGCTATGCTATGCAGTGTATCATCAAGGAACACATACACATTGTGAACCTACAGACACTGGATCCTACACAATTTGGTGTTGTTGTAGGCGTATCTTGAGTCTTGCAGATGTTTGATGTCTTTAAACAGTTAACAGGTCCATAGACGTACACAGGGCTGTCCACACAGCCTACCTGGAGCTCGCACACCACTTCTACACAATACCCCACTTGGCCTTTACACATTAGATCACCGGATTCAATATCTACACATATGTCACAGGATGGATTGCTAACTGGATCATGGATAGCACACACATATTCAGTATTGCAGGTGCCATGTCTGACTATACACCAGTTACACGTGGCATCCCACAGGGCTCAGTCCTGGGACCTCTCTTGTTCTGTATATATTTCTGATACATACTAGCTAACACAGGAGGAATATGGATGACCATGTTTGCAAATGACTGCAAACTGTGTGCCATATTCGACTCCACAGCTGGCACAAGCATCCTCAGAAAGGGTCTCTCAGAGATGAATGACTGGTGCCAGAGCCATGGCCTACAGCTACCTTACTTTAGATGCATAGTCATCACCTTTGGTAGTAACATTGTGCACACACATTACCACATATGTGATGATACATCACATACAGTGTGCGTGGTTTGTGATTTAGGGACATGAATACTTAGTACTCTTGCCTTTGACATTCACGTTGCCAATGTTGTTGGACAAACGTTCTATTTAGGCAACCTTATCCCATACAGTTTTACATCCAGATCAGGTGGGGTCATTGTGACCCTGTAGTTATCTGGCACATGCTTGGATACAATGGCCCATTTCGGATGTACCTTACCCAAAACCTGCAGCAACTGGAATGTACACAGATTTGCATAACCAAGTGGATCTAGGGACTCACACAGATGGTATGCACAGTTTGGCTATGGTCACCTTAGCTCTCCTCAGTTGCTTACTGCCTACTTGGATGCAGTCTGTGCCTTTTGTTTGATGCCATGTGCATCACAGCATTGATGGACAGGCTCCACATGAGGATATCAAAGTCCCTTACAGCTACATGCTCCAGGGACAGGTATGTGAGCAATGATGTTAATAGGACATGCTGGAGGGGCATATTACCATCACAGAGGCTCCACTCACTCAGGAATGTGATCACAGTACCGCATATGCACAGACCCATGCTGACCACCTACAGGTGACATCTTCACAGGTGGACGGGTGATCATATGTTTAGCTCTGGGATATGTTATGGGTCCTTGCTAGACAGAGGCAGAATGAAATGAACATATGTGAGATATCTTGTGTGACCTACTATTGACAGGTACAGTCTACTGATCTAGTATGATTGCAGAATACAAACACACTGTGGCTAGGCTTCTACATACCCTAGGGCAGATAGCCTAGTGTCAACCTTTGAACCTATGCTAATGTTTGGGATGCACATTGTTCAGTGATGGTACTGATTACAGGTTTTGTTTCTTCTTTGCTTTACCACTTCCTATGAACAACCTAGGTTTCTGCATAACATATTTGATTGTGACAGGATTTCACTATTTTATATTGTGTCTGTTGTCATATCACTGTGTGCACATGGTGGATTGGTGAATAGTGCGAGGTTCCTGGGTTGACACTTGCAACTGAGGGATATGTGTGGCCCACTGTTGTACACAAACTTGACCTAAGTGTGTGAGCATGCCCAGTTTAGACTTTCAGTGTTTTGTTGCCTGACATTTGTCTCACAGTTTCAAGTGTGTGAGCATGCCCAGTGTGACCTTGTAGTATGTTGCTGTCTGAGGTCCACTACGTTTGTTGATGTGTGTGAACTTTACCAATATTAACATTTATACTATATGTGTGTTGAATATCTGGTTCTATTATTACTGCAGGCCTCACCTTTGTGTCTTAACTCAAGAGGGATTATGCTATGCCTGCAAGGTTTCCATGAGATACTTAGCATTGACTTATCAACATTTTTTCATGCAAGTTGACCATTGACATACTGTCGTGCTTTAGTGGTTCTGTACTCTGACTATAGTGCACTGTATCCTGGGTTCGAGGACTGTCACTACTTCATATTTTCATACATGCCAGAACAGACTGCTTCAAGAAAAGTGAAGCAAATATGAACTTGTTAACCTGCTTTTGATTAACTATACCCACATTTGACCAGACTTGCACAACATTGCTCAATGTTGCCCAACATTGCTGGACAGTGCACAATATTGCTGAACATTGCCTGTAGTTGTGCTACTAAGTGTATGCAATTTTGTTTACATATACTGAATAGTGGTGAGAGCTGTTTAGCAGTGCTTTATATTGCTTAGCACATAGCAATCATGCCTCAGGTGGTGCTGCAGGGCTGCCTATGTCGGATGCACATTTTACACTCCCTATACATGTTTGTTAACAGGTAGTGTCAAGTTAGGTATGGCTTTTACTGTATGTGCGAATCAGAGAGAGGTATCATTTCCAGGGTTCCTACCGAGCCAGTGTATATGCTATGCATTGCCTCTTTGCCAAGGCCAAAGCATACTGGGCACGCCTCCTTCTGTCTACTGGGGCAGGCTCAGGTTGTTCCTTCTCTGAGTCACGCTGTGCCTATGATGGCCTTGGCAATGGTGGGGGGCTGTTGTGCCTGGCTCCATGCTGCTCCTGCTGCAGCTGTTTTCGCAGGATCATATTGTGCAGCATAGCACATACCATGACTATTTGGATACATGTAGTTGGTGAGTACTGCAAGGCTCCACCAGATATGTCCAGGCACCGGAACTGTGAATTGAGCAGCCCAAACACTCACTCAATTACATTTCATGTTTGTGCATGTGCCTGTTCAGGTGTGTGTGCATTTCTGATGGGTGTCATCAGCCACGGCTCGAGTGCATATCCAGCATCCCCCACTAGGTGACCATGAGGGATGTCCCCATTGGCAAATGTCTGGTACAGCTGTGTCAGATGCCAGATATGGGAGTTATGGTAGCTTCCAGGGCAGCCAGCACACACATTCATTATTATGCCCTGGGCATCACACACAACCTGGCAGTTGATGGAGGGGTAA
This sequence comes from Protopterus annectens, assembly GCF_019279795.1. Classification (NCBI taxonomy): domain Eukaryota; kingdom Metazoa; phylum Chordata; order Ceratodontiformes; family Protopteridae; genus Protopterus; species Protopterus annectens. The sequence continues at coordinate 908,759,334 of NC_056729.1, forward strand.
CCCTTGCGGTTATAGTAGACCCTACCCCGCTCACCGGCTGGTGCTTTGATGTGAATGTGCGTGCAGTCTATTGCACCCACTACCTCAGGGTATTCCGCTATTTGCTGGAAGAGACAAATATTGCTGGCCAATACCTCATGGGAATTGGGGAAATATACATGATCACCGACATGTGCTGCCATGGCATTCAGGAACTGGTGCAGTACCCTAGATGCTGATGCCTGTGAAATCCCCATCATATCACCAGTTGGTCTCTGGAAGGTACCTGTTGCTAATATCCTTAGGCCAACACATACCTTGGTTTCCACTGGGATGGATTCTCCTCTGTTGCTTCTGGGTGTGAGGTGTGGCCTGCACAGCTCAACAATTTGCTGCATGAGGGCTCTGACCACTCTATAGTGCTCCACTATCTCCAGCTCATGTTGCCCCTGGTAGGTTACCCTAGGCCTGTACACTCTTCTCCGTCTCCTCATTGTGAGTTGCTCAGCAGCATTTGCATTGTCACCACCCTCAGCATGTTGCATATGTTGCCTTATGACAGCAATGGCAGCCCCTAACATTTCTTTGTCTCAGTAAAGCTTTTTCAGTTTTCACTTCCATTAGCTTACTGCAGTGTTGCAGTGTGTCTAAGAAATACATACTGGAATGTTTTTTGCTGAGTTTTGAGTGCTGGGCTGGGCTGGACTAGTGTAATGCTGTGTAATTGGCTGATTCTGATTGTTTTCACCTGCTAGCTCTGCCTGCTAGTACTCCCTGGTTAACTTCCTACTATTTGTTGTGCTTCCTTTTCCCTTTCTGTTTCCTCAGGGGACAGCGCCACGTAAACAAGTGCAAACACGCGCACACCAGCTCACACGCACGCACACATGCTTACACGGACTAAAACTTGCTTATTCCTGTTAAAACGCATGCACACCAGTGCAAACGTGCTTACAACTGTTTACACAGCCTTACATATGCTTACTCATGCCTACACGCGCGCACACACGCTTACACGTGCGCACACTGTCTTACTTGGGTTTACTGGTGCGCACACGCGCACATGCATGCTCAGCAAGAAACTTTGGTGTTATCCACAGCATACACCTTCAATTTCTTGACTTTACCTGGCCTACCTGTTGACACACCTCTTTCACTATTATGTAAATGTAAGCTGACACATGTCACTCTGCTCCAATGAGCTTCACTCCTTTCACACATACCCCCCTCGTGATGTCACCTATCTTCTACTCTGTTACTCCCCTTATCCTACTCCTAAACTCCACTGACTGTGCTCATTTGCTATGTGAAGTTGCGATTCACTATCATAACTCTCATTTGCATAGGATTGCCTACTAATACTTAATTACATCTCTTAGACCGAGCTTCCCACTTAGCACCCTCTACTCGGTGGCCATGTTGTCTTCAGCCTGCCATTCCCTTGCATTATAAATTAATTTTAGCTATGAAATCCACATTTGTAGATCTTAATTATTAATTTTCTGCTTTTTAGGGCGCAGCACGTTTGTGCCGTGCTGCACTACGGTTAAACCCCAGAAATCAGAATTTAAAAAAAAGTTATTTTATTTTTAATTTGCAACACTTCCCATTGCCAATGGCTGTATTTTTGGCCATTGGCATGCTTCCTCCTGTGAATGCATGCTTTTTTTCCAGCTGACACGGCTCCGTTTTGCTATTTGCAGAACCATACTCAGTTATCAACTGAGTACATTTCTGCAAATAACACTACTCCTACTCGGACAGGTTCGGGTTTCCTGAATCACAATTTTACCTCATTTGCATGGTTTTCGCCTGCAATTGAGGTAATTTGCATATCCCAGCCCTGTCCGTGTAGGACTAGTTTGGAGAGCTCAGTTGCAAGCCCCTGCCGGCTGTTCCTGGATCGCTCGGCGGACATGTTGGCTTGCTGGAGTCTTACTCTAGTCTTAGACTCCATGCAAGCCTTCATGAATCCGGCCCATAATTTTCATTGGCACATGAGATGACAGCATAGAGCTTATATCCACAAAACTAAGCAAGATTATTAAAAAGAACATTGTTATTTATTTTAGTTTCAATTACAAAATCAATCATTAAAGCGATTGCCATCCCTAATATTGCCAGTCCACATAGACTGTTGGAAATGGTTGAGCTGAATGTTGCAACAGAAAAATATACTACTCTATGAAAATGGCATGCAGTGCCAAATGTTAGCCGTGTGAGTCCCCTACCTAAATTTCAACGAGCTTGTTATGTCATCATTTACATATGCATAGTGTTTCTCATTTGTTCAGAGACCTGGGGGTTAGTGATAGATTCACTGTCGTGGTTTAATGTATAATATTTCTTAACATTCACTTATAGTTAATTGTTAATAAGTAATTGCTCTGTTCTTCCAGTTTATACTTTTTTACTGAGACTCTAAATAAAGGTTTAGTGATAATTATTAAGCTGTATCAGTGACAGTAACATATTCAGATATTGATAACATTAGTGAAAATAATGTTAGCCTAATACATAACTGAGGCAATTTTATTGTTATTCATTTTTATTCGGTTTTACAGTAAATTCCACTATTTGATCAGCTAGTTATGGATTCATAAATGTGATTTTTGTGATGTTACATAAATCCGGCCTGACAGTTCTCTCTCTTTGACTCCTTCCTTTTCTCTCTCTCTTTACGAACAGGAAGGCATGCAAGAATGAATCCTGTGGGATGCTGCTTGTAACATTTTTATGGTTAGAGGACGTACTTCCTGCTTGGACTACATGATTTCGATCTATTAGCCAATTAGCTGCTGAGATGATGACATAAGGTGACTGTTGAGACTGGAGAGTCTGTTCTTGATGTCTACACATAGAATGGTGTCAAAACTTTTTGCAAGTTTGACGTAGACAATACGAGCAGTCTGGCCATTATCTAAAGTTTCTCTGATCTTGTCAAAAAAATAGCCAGGTTGAGTAGGCATAACCCAACCTTAACATTCATTAATATTAATATTCATACTGATTGGGGCTGTGAGTCTGGTGGTCACCTATATTGTTCTTAATTAGCTCAGCAATGATGAAATGCATATTTTTTCCAATAATGATACTAAGACTAAGTGGAATATAGTTAACATAGTCTATTATGAGGCTGTAGAGGGGCACATCTGTGACTGTTCTCCAGGTTTTATATGTATAGCCTGTTGAGAAACTAAGATTAAATAGATTTAGGAGACACTTGGTTATGTGGCATCTGATACTTGCAAGCATGCAGCCTGGAGTACTATCAGGACCAACTGAGCCAGTGGTTTTAGTTTTGGGAAAAGCAGAAGCCATTTAATGAATGGTGACAGCAGGTATTCTTTATGGAGATCATGATACCATGGGGCTAGGAAACTGACTTATCCCACTGTAGTGCGATCTCGGAGTTGATATATTTAAATTTACGGGTGGGGGGGCAGTGCCCCCCCACATGGGGGTGCAGGTGGCCTGCCCTCCAGCAGAAACGTAGTAAAAAGTGTGTTTGTTAGTTTGGTGTCATTATATGTGGAAGGGATGTTATTTTCATGTGATTTGTAGTGTTCAGTGTTGTGATGCACATTTTAGATATTATGGGTTTTAGATGTTTTTGGTTTTAGATGTTCTGGTTTCAATGTTATGATTTTAGATGTTATGGGTTTTAGATGTTTTGAAGGGGAACTATATATATATATATATATATATATATATATATATATATATATATATATATATACCTATACATATATAGATATAGATATATTTCAACACATGAAGCCAAAACATCAAACTGTGGTTTCTCAGGTGCCTGTCTTAATATAATTCACACTTATATACTAGGATATTCTAAAACTAATCATGTAATAGAATACCTAATAAACTCAAGGAGCTCCAACCTTTGAAACCCTATAATAAATCAAAAGTGTAGGTGCATATTGTTCATGAGCACATAATAAAATAACAGTAGCTCCATCCGGTTGGCTTTTATAATATTTATTCATTTTCAACATACAACAAATGGATGATAAACACAGTTAATGTTAAGCTGAAGTGAAATAAATATGAAGAAGAGCTTGTAAAAAGACACTTAAAGATAAACAATGTGTTTCTGTTCAAACATGGAAAAGTTCAAAAATCCAAGCAAATGTGTACTTATAACAAAGTTATAAGTTTTCATTCAGAATAAAGCACTGCAAAGCTTCCTGTTTCTGTGCAAAATGCAGTGTCATTGGGTAAGGGGAACTGCTGAACTTAAGACCCTAACTATTTCAAAGAAAGTAAAAAAACATACTAGGAAGGGCCAAAGTATGTCTGAAAAGGGCACTGTAGTGCCCACAGCATCTTAAGCCACTGAACTCCTGGTGTGGTTCAGGGTACTGGCTGTCAGGTTGAAGCCTGCCATTAAAAAAAAAAAAAAAGAAAAGAAATTGTGTTTTATATTCAAAAAGTCAACCATTATTATTTTCAACTTTCTGGAAAAAAAAGGCTAAATCTGCCTCACAACAGCCTGGCATCAGACCAGCGCAGGCTTACTCACCAATAGGAAGATCTCTTGAGGACATCACAAAGATTGTTCAAACAGCTTCTCAGTGGGCTACTGCATAAAGCAGCGAGGAGGTCTGCCTATTAGCTGAAGTTGCCTTAGGTGAATGAGACAGCCTAATTTAAACATCATTTCCAAAGAAAATTGCTTACCTGATTTAACACTCAGGTCACTCTATTTTCCTTCTAAAACCCAGCAGTAGCTAGAATAAGTGTCTTATACCCCGTTTAAGTACTTGGCTCCCTATTGGTCCTTTTTGATCAAGTCAAAAAGTAATTCCTTATACTATTCTGGCATGTCCAAAAGTCAGTTTCAGGTTTACTCTCCAGTCCAGCTGGTGAATATGGGAATCTTGAGGCAATGTTACAACTGCCTTATGTACACAGACCACCCTCCCCTCTTCCCAACAAGCTCAAATATATGTGAGAGATGCAACTATATAGCCAAACTGAAGGCTGAGCTCTCTCTCAACATAGTACTGGCACGGTCAGTCTGGATGAGAAGGTAATCACACACACCACAAATCCAGTCTCACATAGACCTATCACAACAGCAAACTAAACACATAAACACACAAAAACATACTCGGATGCTCTAAATAAAAATCTGCCCAAGCAACAGAGACCTCCAAAGCAGACATCCAAGCAACTGCTACCCCACAACAATACCCACGTATCACATAGTTCACAAAGTCAGTGTGCCACACAGTCACAGCCCTTAAGGCTAAACAACACACCTAATACACTTGTAATAGGTGACTCTATTGTCAGACACACTGATGTCCCTCTCACCAGGCTGAACAAGGAGAAGGTCACTGTAAGCTGTCTGTTGGGTGCCAGGATCCGCCACATAACACAAGCACTCAGGTCACTCCAAAGCAAGTACAAATATGACTCCGTCATTGTCCATGCTGGTGTGAATGACCTGAGACATACCTCCCTGGATTACATGAAAAGAGACATAGAGGAGCTCTCTGATCATGTAGCCCAGGCCGGTATGACCCTGACCTTGAGTAGCATCTTACCCTCACCAAGAATGATACCACAGTATAAAGACAAAATGATCAATTTCAACAATTGGCTAAAGTATTGGTGTCACTCAAAGGGGATCCAGTGTCTGTCAGCCTGGGATGACATGCTTGACAAGCCACGTTACTTCGCTAGGGATGGCTTGCACCTGTCACCCCTGGGTTTTCGAATACTGGCCAAGGCTCTTGCCACCCCCATAGTGCCTTTTTTAGGCAAGGCTCAAAAGACAAACCCACCTCCTTAGACAACACAAGGAAAAAGAAACTAAGGGTAATGCTGCTCAACGCCAGAAGTCTAAACCTCAAGATGCATGCACTCGAGGCTCTCCTCAGTATGGAGAATATCGATATCTGTGCAGTAACAGAAACTTGGTTCAAGGCTCCCGAGAGCATCCCAGCACTACCAGGCTATACCTCATACCATGCTTTTCGGCCTCAAAACTTGGACCAAACCACAAGAGGAGGGGGAGTATCCATATTCATCAAAGATACCCATACCTCCAGGCTAGTGGCAGTGCACAAAGCATCTGAGACCATCCACGTGCAACTAACAGTGGGCAAAACTGCCTTCCAGTTTGTAGCCTACAACAGACCACCCTCCCAAACTCAGGAACCCCACTCAGCTTTCCTGAAGACAGTGGAGAATATGAAGATCTCTCCAAACACCATTATATTGGGTGACTTTAACTACCCAAACATAGACTGGGAGCACTACTCAAGCTCCAACACCCTAGCCCAACGGTTCCTAGAATTTATAAACTCAAATGCTATGGAACAACTGGTCACCACTCCCATAAGAGGGGAAAACATATTGGACCTGATCATCACCAACATGGGGACTCTATGTTCTATACCAGAGGTATACCCCTCATTGGTAAGATCTGACCATAAATTAATCACTATGGACATCCATATCCTGTCCCCACTCCCAGCAAAGGAAACCACTGTCAAAAACTTCTCAAAATCAAACTTCCCACTTCTCAAAACCGAGGTGGAATCCTTCAAAGCCCCAGGGCCAGTGGAAAATATGGCCCAAACCACAGAATCCTTTACAAATGCATTCTATGGATACCTACAGGAATGCATGGATTGTGCTATCCCAAATAAAACCAAGACACACTCCTCCAAAGGCAGGAGACCTGTCTGGTGGACCCCAGCCATAAATAAGCTCTACAACAGAAGAAGGAAGCTACTACATGATAGAGCAAAATCTCTGAAAGGGAAGGCAACTCTGATCAGTACTAGCAAGAAACTATGATCCCTCATAAAATCATCTAAGGCTAGCTTTGAAAGAAAAATTGCACAAGATGCTAAAGATAATCACAAGGCTTTCTTTAGTTATGTCAGAAACCTGGGTGGAAACTCCCAGATATGCTCTCAGTTAGTGCAAAATGACAAAAAATACACTGAACCCACAGATATTGCCAACATCCTGGCAGACAGGTTCAGTGCAAACCCCCCCCCCCAAATGAGCAAATGACTATCCCGACAGAGTGTAGCCTCCCTGACAACACAGATGCACAGGTGAGAGCTGCCCTCTCCAAAGCAAAAAACACAGCATCAATGGGACCGGACGGTGTCCCAGGCTGTGTTTTACATGAGCTCCAAGAAGAACTGAACCCTCACTTAAAATCACTGTTCAGTCTCAGCCTTACAACAGGATATGTACCCAAAGAATGGCGTACAGCAACAGTGGTCCCACTCCATTAAGGTGGTGCCACAACGGACCCCGGAAACTATTGCCCTATAAGCCTAACTAGCCTGGTCTGCAAAGTTATGGAGCATATCATCATGGAACTCATAAACAAAGACATTGAGAACCTCCAAACACTGGATCCTACCCAATTCAGCTTTGTTAAGGGCAGATTTTGTCTCTTGAACCTGGTCAATTTCTTTGAAACAGTCACCAAGGCCATAGACAAAGGGAAGGTAGTCCACACAGCCTACCTTGACCTTGCAAAAGCCTTCGACACAATACCCCACTCGGGCATCATAAATAAGCTCACCAGCTTAAATATCAACCCCCTATGTCACAAGATGGGTTGCAAACTGGCTTAGGGATAGAACCCACATGGTCAGAATTGCAGGTGCCATGTCAGACTCTAAACCAGTTACAAGTGGCATCCCACAAGGCTCAGTCCTGGGACCTCTCTTGTTCAGTTTATATTTCTCTGAGGTACAGGCTAACACAGGAGCTGACAAAGTTTGCAGATGACTGCAAACTGGGGGCCATAATCGACTCGCCAGCTGACACAAGCATCCTCCAAAAAGGTCTCACAGAGACGGATAACTGGTGCCAGAGCCATGGCCTAAAGCTAAATGCCAAAAAGTGCATAGTCATCCCCTTTGGGAAAAACAAAGTGCCCACAAATTACCACATAGGTGGTAATCCATTAAGTACAGAAGAAGTAATTAGGGATTTGGGGACCCAAGTAGATTGCAATCTCTCCTTTGACAATCACATTGCCAAAGTGGTTAGAAAGACATTCTGTATAGCCCACCTTATCACGAAGGGGTTCACATCTAGATCAAGAGAGGTCATTATGCCCCTCTACTCATCACTCATCAGGTCCATAATTGAATACAATGCCCCATTTGGGATGTACCTTACCCGACACCTGCTACAACTAGAAAGACCCCAAAAGTACCTCACCAAGAGGATCAAGGGACTCAAACAGATGCCCTACGCAGTTAGGCTAAAGAAACTCCAGCTCTACTCAGTTGCTTACCGCCTTGTAAAGCCATGTCTAACCCAGAATTAATGGACATGCTCCACCTCAAGAAATCCAAATCCATCAGAACTACATGCTCCAGTGACTTAAACCTCAGCACAGAAATAAATAGAACATGCTGGAGGGACAGATTCATATAACAGAGGCTCCCCTCACTCTGGAACAAAATCCCAATCCATGTCATACAGAGCCCCTCAATGACCCTCTTCAAGAAGAATCTTGACGTTTGGATGGGAGATCGTAAATTTACCCCTGGGATCTCTTTTGTGTCACTGCTATACAGAGACACGGTAAACTAACCTTAAATGGGCTATCTTCTGTGACCTACTATACAGAGGCACAGTCAACTAATCTAAGAAGTGTGGTGAAAGCCAAACACACTCTGGCTCAGCTTGTAAATGCCCTAGGGCAGATAGCCTAGTATCAACCTATGAACAATCACCTATGTCTCAGGAATCTGCATACAAAATTGTTGTTCTTAAGAAAATAAAGTTGCTTAAAAAAACATACATTTATAACTCAGCTATTTTTCCTAGGCCATCACATGCATGGAGTCCTGATCATTATGTAAACATCATCGCGCATCGCATTCTGAAGACATTTATGTGGATCACGAACAAACAAATCTCATTCAGCATTCTGACGGTCTCGTTGTAGGATGCTGGTCAACATGGAATGTCTCCTAGAAAATAGCTGATCCATGATATTATTTTTTTTTCCATTGTGCCCCCAAAACAACTTTTAAATCCAGTCACCATCACTGTAGGATATTTGTGAAGCCAAGCATTCGGCACTTATCATGGTGCAACAACGCAATAGTGCATCAAGAAAACAATGGTATCAAGGCAACTATTTCTGTGCTTATTTACCTTTTTTCAGCCTAGTTATGCTCATTTAACTTCCCATAGAATTTCCATATATATTCTTAGTATTACTTCACAGATTTGTTGACCAGGAGAGTGCTGCATTATACAAGTAATATAATGTAATGTAAAACCAGCAGGGCTAGCCGAGTGCTTAGCTCTCAGTACAGGGACAAATTTCAACAGAACCAGGGACAATTCATAAATTAGTATGAGCAGTCAATCAGGTACACATTCAAGATATTAGTTCCAATAACAAGAGACACTGAAATAATAATAGACAGTGACTTTTTGTGCACTGACACAAGTAAAGGATGCCTAGAGATCATAAACAATTTGTCAGTTTTATGAGGGATTGAAATGGACAGAGCTGAAATGTGACAGCATCTCATGGACATCCCTGAAATTCCTTGGGAGTTGAGAGGCATGGATCAGTGTAGTGCTACAAGCTTGGACAATAAGGGACACTTAAAAAACTGATATTATTAATTTGAGACTGACAAAATAAGAGAATGTAAATTAATACCCAGCTCCACAAGTACAAGATGCAAATTGATCTGATTATTGTAAGTTCTTATTAAATGTAATTCAACACTTTTTGTGTCTCAAGTCTGCAGTTTTAGGTATGACTAAGAAGGACAGAACTGAAGCTGGAGTCAAAATCAGGGGCATCCATTTAGAGTTTTCTGTTTCACTTGTGCAAAGCTAGGACAATTTAAATTTCTTGCACTAAGAGAATGAGAGGTATGCATACTTCAACTGTCTGGATTTTTGCCTTATAATTTTGGCTTATTCCTCATAAACTTTGTGGTTTTCTGGCAATTCATGGAGGATTGAAGTAATTGAATAATGACATGTATGAGTATGACTTCATATCCTCCAGAAAATGTATGCTAACATAAATCCTGTTATTCTAGCAACTAAGTTAAAGCAAGCAATATTTAAAATCTATCCTATTTTTGGGCCTTTGTATCCCCATTATTTTAGGGTTTTTCCAGATTTCTTGCACTGAAAGGTTGAGAGGTATGCATACCTCTCAATTGTTCAGATTTTTGCCTCATATTTTTGGCCTATTCCTCATAAAATCTGTGGTTTTCTGGCAAGTCACAGAGGATTGAAGTCACTAATAATGACTATATATGTTTCAGACTTCATATCCTTCAGAAAAATGCATGCTAACACAACTCCTGTTACTCTCACAACTTTCTAAGTCTATAAGAGCAATATTTAAAATCTGTCCCTATTTTTGGGCCTTTGTCCCACCATTATTTTAGGTTTTGTCCATATTTCTTGTGCTAAGAAGATGAGATATATGGTGTGCTATGTAATGCCCTAACTGGGTGGGGGGGGGCAGGTTAGTCAATTAACTTGATCAGGCTTGACCCTGTAACTTGTTTACAGGAGACAAGAGCCCAAATCCTCTACACCAACTACCAGACTGCTGATGGAATTGTGAGTTTGAGTTTCAGTACATTTTCAGGGAATTATATGTGTCAGTGCATTGTCAAGGGATTATGAATTTCAGTGCATTTTCATGAGATTGTGAGTTTCAAGGGAAGAGAAGTTTACTGTTGCTCATGCTAAGTCTGTTTTTAATGCACAATTAACTGTTTTGTTTAGTAAATGGCAGTCACTGCTTGCACTGTAGAATTTGAAAGCAGTGTTAGTAGCATAATTACCTTTGGTGCAGAAGGCTGTGGGTTCTACTCCCACACCATGCAGAAGGAGTGCTGGTATTGCAGTGCCCTTTCAATCGCTGAATATTTGGTGTATTGTAAGGGGGGATAGGGATTCTGCACTACTGAGTGTGCCCTCCTTTGTATGAGATGCCTAGTAACTATGAACTTCTCAGTTTGTCAGTCATTCCCTATTGTAATATTACCAGTTTGCCATTTTTAATGTAACATAGGCAATTTAATTCTACAAGGGAAGCAGGCACTGAATTTGTAGATGAAACACTGAAATGTAAAGTTGTTTGCCAGTAGTAACCTCTTGGTTAGTTACAGTTCTTTTTAATGTGGCATTATTCAGACGACTTTTCCTTCTGCACAGATTGTGCTTATTGACTGATATTGGTGTGTTGTAATGATAGATGCTTGAGTGACCTTTTATAGTTAAAAGTTTCTGAAAAGAGTAGGTGTGTCATTATTGATTCACGCATTTTGCTTTATTGCTTACTGAAAGAATGTTCAGAACTACAAATTTAAAACACATTCTAACAAGTGGTGCTATATTATACAAGGTGTATAATTTAAAACAATCAGGAAGGTGAAATAACGAACACATACATGTATGCATGGCCCTAAAAATGTGTGCAAGGAGCTTATGGTTTAAAAACAGCCCAAGGGTAAACTTACTCCTCCACTGGCCAGATGCAATTTCTTTGAATATAGGTTTTAATGCTGTTTCAATGAATGTGAATTTTAAGGATAGATATGTTTACTGCTCATGCTGAGTCTATTTTCATTGTTAGACTGTATTGTTTGTTTAGCAAATGGCTGTCAGTGTTTGTGCTATTTTATTTCAATATCTGTAATCATTGTAGAAGTAAATAAGAAAGCTATATCCATACTGACAGGTTTGAGCAGTGTTTATTGTAACTGGGGAGAATTAACCAAGTAATCAAACACTGGAATGGCTGGGGAGGGGGCTGCTGTGGGCTGGGAGTAGGGGGTTGCCCCCCCGCCACAGGAAGGGCTGTTCTGGGGGGTCCCTGATCTATTTACTCTGCCTAGGGCCCCATTTGACCTTGATCTGTCTCTGGTCCAAATGTATCCAAAGTGTTATTATTATATTCAAATGTAAAATGTTTATAACTGGCAAGGCTGGCACGTGAGGTGGGTCGTATGTGTAACTATGTATTTAATGGTCATATGCTCATATGTGTTTATTTTTTGTCAGTTTATTACTCTATTTGAAAGGAAGTGGCAGGTGACAAACCAGTTGCTTGTTGTTTTTTTTTCCCCTACTCCCATCTAACTGGTGCATTTCATTCTATGCAAAATTTATAATAAGCTCAGTCTAAGTCAGGGGCGGCATGGTATTGGACTGCTGGGCTGCAGCCCCCCAACTTTCTCCAAAAAAAAAAAGAAAAGAAAAAAAAAATTAATTATTAAACTTTACACATTATTAGCAGTTCGAACTGCAAGCTAGTGTGTAAAGTCAAATGCAATTCTACGTGGAACTCGAAGCAGCATGTATGTGTGCTTAAGTTCTGCTTTAAAAAACAAGAAAAGAAAAAAATATCTTTTTTTTTGTCTCTGGACTGTTTTAAAAACAGCCCAGACTGGGAAGACTGCAGGCATCATTGTGGTATTAACTGCAAGAAATAGGAAGCTGGCAGGACTGTGAAGTTAGCAGCCTGTCATATAATCTGAGTACTTGACATGGCTGCTGATTAGTCCTGTCAATCTTGTGTTCTCTTCCTATGCTTTAATTGTGAGAGTGAGAGCAAGAGAGTGGAGAGATGAGAGACGAGCAATGAGCAATGAGTGAACAAAGAGAAAATCAGCGATCCGATTGGAGATTAGTGTTTAAACTTTAAGGTAAGTTTTCAGTTTTTTTTCCTGGCAAGGACAACCAGATATTATATGTATTTATTTTTTCCTGGCAGGGCCAACCAGATAATTTCTGTATTAATTATTGCCTGGCAGGGTCAACCAGATGCTTGTTAAATCTTGGTGCATTGATGCAATCTCCTATATAAATTTTTGTTTCGGGCATCCAGGACCTGTAGGCTGGTAGGGTCAAACAGATAGTAGAAGGCTGATTTTCCAGTGAGCTGTGTTTTGGGAGCTGTTTATGATGTATTTCTAACAATATCCTGGCATGGTCAACCAGATACTAGTAGGTGATCTATTTGTTTTGGTGTCTGTTGATGACTTTCATTTTTTTAATATAATAACCTGGCAGGGTTAACAAGATACTAGGGAGGCAATGTGCTTTGGAAGCTGCATGACTGTGGATATCTTTTTTTTCTAATAAAATATCCTGGCAGGGTTCAAATAGATACTAGATACACAGTATATTTTGGAAGCTGCTTGTGGGTGAATTTTTTTTTTAACTTAATCTTTTTGCATGGTCAATCAGGATAGATTGGGATGGTGTGTGAATGTTTTGTGAAACTCTAGCTCTGCATTACTAAAGTGTGCATGAGTGAACTGAAGTAAGATCACATACAAGCTCTTGACTTTGTGATATGGAAGAAATACAGTAAAGTAATTACTGTCTTCTCTTTTCATTATTTCAAACCTTGTAGGCCCAAAGCAAATACTGTGAGTAGGCAGTTGGGCTGGGAGATACGCCTAGTATGTATGAATGAAATGATTGGCCTACTATAGCACTTCTGACTTGCTTTAGTAATGTGAAAATGTGCATCAGAGTGAAGTAAGATCTACCACAAGCTCTGAATTGTAGTTTATTTATTTATTTATTATTTATTTATTTATTTACATTTGTTGACCGGGAGTGTCCGACTGGACGTAGGTCCATTTTCAGCGGAGGCCCGGGGAGAAAAGCTCCACAGTTAAAATAAACAGACAGTAGTTACATTGGATTACATAGCAATTAACAATTTAACATAGCAATTACGTACAACATATTTACAGATGAAGAATGTAGTACATCAGTAGACAACTATAATCTTTATCTGTGAAGTACATAACAGGCATTAACAAATGTAACAATGAGAAGTTCCTGCTGTATAATAAGTACTAGGCTTATGAGCATCTGAGCTTGCTATAATCAAGGTAGTTAGTGGAGTGGAAAGAAAGGTAGTGGTTGGATGGGGTGGGTGATATTAGAGTGGGAGTTGCAAGGGCATAGCCAGCATGTTTTTAGGTGCACTTTTAGTAAAGTTTTGAAGTGGGTGCTTGATGGTACGGAGGTACTTTTGGGTGGAAGGGAGTTCCATAATTTGGCTATGGTGCAAGAGAATAGTGCTTTACCAGCAGAGTTATTGGCTTTAGTGATCTGCAAGTGATTTTTGTTGCTGGATCTTAGTGGTCTGGTGGTGCAATAGGGTTGGAGTAGATTCTGGAGGGATGGGACATTTAGTGGATGGCTTACTAGTTTGTGGGCGAGTGAGAGTTGATACCACTGAAGGAGGTGAGGGAGTTCAAGCCAGCCCAGTTCAGCAAGTGAGAGACAGTGGTGACTACAGTAGGATGTAGTTATTGCTTATGTGAAAAAAATACATATATTAATAACAGTGTTCTCCTTTATCCTTTGTCTTTTAACCTCACAAGATCAATCAGATATTATGGGTGGAATGGGCTATAGGGACCGGGGCTATCTGTGAATGAAGCAACTGGCCCCGCTGTTTACTGTTGTAATTCCAGCTTTGCAAGGCTGCAATAGCTGTCTGTATTTCCAGATGAATGCAATCTAATTATCAGGTTTATGAGTCATCCTTAATGTATGTTGTTTCATGTCTGTTCGTGTGTATACTGAATGTCCGTTTAAAAATGCTTGTAAAATGTTTGAGCTTTTGGACAAATGCTGGAAGGGTTTTTTGACTAAAGACAGTTGGACTAACCTGGGTTAACAAAAGTAAAATAAATAAAATGAAATGTGTATTTATGTACGGCGAGCTGGCACACATAAGTTGTGAGAAATGTTTCTATCAACTAAATGAAATGAATGCAAGTATGTTAATTTAATCCTGGCAGGGCCAAAGCAGATGTAATGGAGAGGGGGGCTGTTTGTGAATGAGATGAGTTGAGTGGCCCTTCTGTTTACTGTTGCCTTTCTGGCTTTGCAAGATTCATGTGTATTTTGGTAAAGTCCACTGTCACACAAGCCTGTGTCACTGTCTCTCAGAGCCACTGGCACATTAGGCGTTGCAGTGACCTTGAATTGCGAATAATAAATTAAGATAGCACAGTGGGATTTCCAAATCTCCTTACTTTTCACTTGGCATTGTACAAAATACAGAGTACTTGATACAGTACAATGTATTTTTACTGTATCGTGTACTCGTAATAGTTTCATGCAGTCAAGACCAGCTACTTTTTTACTGTTTATAGATGTTTAGGTTTTTGTGATGTTATAGCATAACCTAAACATCTCATTAGCTCTAAAATGCAATTTAGTCAAGTATTTGGTAAACTATTCAGCATGTGCAATAGTGACTGAGCAGTTATTTTATGTACAAAGGTAAACACGATCAGTGTTGATCCATCTGTACCATAGCTCTGTCCCGTGAAGTTAAAACCACCCCTTTCTAGTTGGCCCCATGCATTCGGCTACCAGAATCTAGTTTTTGTACCAGTCTGACCCTGGTAACATCTATGAAACTCAGGGGGAGTTGAGAGGTGTGGGGTTCTGACGTAGTGTAATACAGGACTATGTTTCTTAGCTCATTCCCTACTGCAAAACTATTGTTATTGAGGACAGCAGTGTTCAGGTGTACAGTTTATTGTATACTTGTCTTGACAGCAGAATTTTTTGTACCTCTGAAATGAGTATACTTGTTACTGTTTTCAAAGTATAATTTTAGAAGTCCTGTTAAATGTACATACATACAATTAAGGGAACAAAGTAGCATCTACATGCCAACAAAAACTTCTAAGCATGATAACAAAATCTTCCTCATGGGATGTTCAGAGCTGAACTTATTAAGCAGTGTTTGCCAAAAGTTCTGAAAAATGTCATATTTCCATGTTTACATTAATAAAACAAAAATAAAATGTGATGCTATCTTGTTTGGGATGATGAATTTAAGCAGTGGATTTTATTTAGAAATGTCATTAAAACATGGTGCATAATATGAAGGCATTCTGACATAAATGTTCTTTTGGATAAGCAATTATGACTATCACCTATAATTTCACAACTATATTACTTTCATAAAAGCCATGTGTCCTATTGGTGAGCCAGTTATATAAAACACTACACAATATTGTCAATGATACTTGCCATCTAATACAACTAGTTTTGTGAATTAATATTGTTTTCACAAAATTTAAAATACAATACAAAATTATCATTGATATGACAATTTCAAAAGGCAGCAGTATGCTATCCACTTTTGTCATATATCATAGGAACGTTCTTAAACAGATGAAAAACTCTTTCCTTTATATCTTTGATCTATCATGCACAATTAAGAGAGATAACCTTTTGTTATACTCATAACTCTAGTGAAAAATAGTTTTTCTTTCATAAATCTGTAATATAAAATCAACATTTGCAGATATAATCTTAATACCAACACCATTGTACAGTACATTGTCTACGACTGTGCTATCGCATTTTACATTTTTGTAGATCATATCATTTATCAGATATAAATCTAATGCAGTGTATGCAGTAGAGTATTTTGGAAAAAAATGTCTTAGGAAGCAATTAGTCTCCCGACTTAGAAGATCTCAGCAAGCAAAGGTATGATTTAACCTCCTGCTGTTAGGTTGAATTAAGTTAATTCATATTTTCAATTATAGGACATTAAAAGTTATAAAAGTGTGCCTAATGTTTGGAGGCATTCCATAAGGTCTGTTGGCAAGATCAGATTCTGTAGAAAGCCCCTTTTTAGATGAATCATGGAAAGAAAAGTGCCTTTGCTGTAAAAAAAAAATCAGCTAGAACAATCCAAATGTGTCATGTGATGTCACTTCATATATGATTTTGTCACTACTTCTGTGAATGCTTTGACCAGGTCAAGCTATGCATTGTCAGCTATTTTACCATTGTCTGTTGCTTTGATGACCTTCTCAAAGAAGTTTTCCAGGTTGAGTAGACATCAGCTGCATGTATCAGAAACTGAACTGGATCAGATCCACTGATTAACGCTTTGGCATGTCATTATTGCTTATTTCCAACACATAATTAAAAATCACCATACTAGTTTTGTGGGTCTGTGCAAACCCTTGTCCATAGATGGGCTGCCATGTGGAATCACATTGTCAGTCCACCACTCAGTTGTCATTAAACCTTTCTGGGGGCAATGGGAACATAACAATTGTAGTGTTTCTGATAAGTCATGTTTCCATATATTAATTTGCTGCAGCTTGAGGTGTACCCAGTTAGTCACTTAATAATAAAAATTTTGCTTTGGCATAATTATGGAAAGCAGCAAGAGTCTGCTGTGTTCACCGGTGTTATGTGCTAGTGTCATCATTATACAGTAGTGCTGTAAAACCAAAATAACATGTATGTGTTATATGTTATTACAGTCACAACTGCATATGAATCACATTGCACTGAATGCAATGCACTTCTAATTTCATTAAGTCCTCATTATGTTGAAGTGGTCTTGCACCATTGCCCCTTCCCACATGTATCTGTACAAACACCAAACAAGCGGCCATAAGAAATTCTACAATCTGCCTGATTGTGTCAGGCATTGCGTGTGCACTGACAAGACAATTCCTAAAGGCCACAGTTTTAAAGGCACTATTTTATGAACCTATAAGACTTTATCTTTGTAAATATATGGCATTCATGCTTACTTACTTACATATATGTACGGTCGTGTATCTGTATATATTTGTGTGCATGACTATACCTATATATATATATATATATATATATATATATATATATATACCTCTATATCTATATACAGACATGTATCTGTGTGTGTGTGCGTGTGTGTGTGTGTGTGTGTGTGTGTGTGTGTGTGTGTGTGTGTGTGTGTGTGTGTGTGTGTGTGTGTGTGTATGCATGTGTGTGTGTGTGCGTGCATACGTGTGTGTGTCTCTCTCTCTCTCTCTCTCACTATAGCTAGAGATACAGATATAAATAATGACATATAGCAAGCTATAACTATAGATTACACATATGTATATATATAGAAATAGACAGATGGTTGTAGGGAAATACGGTAATTGACACACTCACATAGCTACCAACTTTGGCAGCATTTCTTTTAACAGTCAGTCTGTGTGCCCATTATCATGTTATGGTGACAGTTATCACCATTCCCACTCATTCCTGCATAAGCACTACACAACACCACTAACAAACAATTGACTCAGTTTAGGTCTGTCTGTGTGTCAGTGGATATTCTATGACAAGTACTCTGAAGAACATGTCTGAATAGACTGCCATGTTTATCTACCCCCAATTTAATTTGTCATATGTTTACAGTTAGCACAGTCAGGAAATTCATGCCACCTCCAGTACCTGTTGTCATGTACTGTACTGGTCTGTTACAATAGTAATATAAGGTGCTGCTGCTAATAGTCTGAACATTTTGCTTGGATCTTTGATTCTTACTTACTGAGGTTGTATGTCACTCATACCTCTTAATCTATTAGAACCAAATAATGGGGGTCCAAGACCCAAAAATAGGGACAGTTTTTCAATATTGTTCTTATGAACTTAGAAAACTGATAGAATAACAAGGTTTGCTTTAACATTAATTTTCTGAGAGGCATGAAGTCTGAAACTCAAAGGTCTGACATTATCTTCTCTCTTTAGTCCTCAATGATTTGCCAAAAAAACAAAAATTTTGTAAGGTACAGACCAAAAATATGAGGCAAAAATCTGGACATTCTGTGAAAATCTGGACAGTTGAGAGGTATGCCCTTAAAACTTTTAATGCACTACTCATTTTGTAACCTTCTCACTGTTTTTCATTGTAGTCGCTGCATGACTTGGGAATAATCAGCATGCCAGCAAACACATGCCTAGCTGTGAAGCACACACCATCAAATAATGAGCCTCGAACAGAACATGTCGCCAATAATCAGCATGCCAGGAAACACATGCCTAGCTGTGAAGCACACGCAATCAAATAATGAGCATCAAACAGAACATGTCTCCAATAATCAGCACTCCAGCAAGCACATGCCTAGCTGTGAAGCACATGGCATCAAATAATGAGCCTCGAACAGAACATGTCGCCAATAATCAGCATGCCAGGAAACACATGCCTAGCTGTGAAGCACACACCATCAAATAATGAGCATTGAATGGACCATGTCACCAATTCTCCACCCACTGAAAACAGTGGTAAAGGATCACAGTGGATCTGTTGAAATGTGTCTAAACTTTGATCACGAATACACCACACTCCCCTACAGAGAGGATCACTGTATCATCCTCAGTACAGCATCACAAACAAAAGCAATGGTAATTTTTTCTCATTCCTATTCATGAGTCATAGAATGAGAGTATACAGAGGCATTCCTTATTTCTTCCATTGGCAAGCAATGGTGGTGCTCCACCTATGGTTATTTATTATTAACTGTAACTGCATTATGTCAGTGTGTGTTTATTGCTTGTTTGTCTCATCCACAGGTAGTAATGCTGCAGTGCACACTTTTTGTATGTAATCTGTAACATTAGTTGTTTGTTATCATCTCCACTGTCCACATGCAACTGTCAGTCAGCATCAGTGCAGATGGACTGAAAGTTGACTAACATTATGCAATGCCATATAAGAACAATACAGACAGCATTGTCATGGGCCCATCATGCAGTGCCGGTAAATAGTGGTAGCACGGAACTACAGTCAGCTGGAACTCATATGTCCAGTCTTCAGTCATCCACAATGATTGGGATGGGGAAATCAAAGGCAGACTGCACTTCTTATATCGAAGATATTGATGCTGATGATGACGACTGGATATCTACATATAAGGGAAAGTCATGATCAGGGAAGTCAAATAATTATTATTTTAATCTGTGACATAATAACATTAGTCACTTTTTGATGTACTGTAGTGCTCACACAAAGTAATTCCTGTGTATGTCTACAATATTTTGTTTCTGCATCATGCTTTTCAGTTTTATACAAGTGAGGAAGGATGCAATGCTGGGAAGTCAGAGAAACATTCTAGTGTTTGAAAGTGCAGGCATAACTGTGCTGCCAACATGCCTGACCTGTGTGTCTTGCTGCTAAGTGTACATTTATAAATGTATAGGGTTATTAGCTGTACTTCTGCAGGTGTGTACCAAGTGACATTGCCGTGTTGTGACTACACAGTCAACACTAGAATTATTAGATGCTGGGACCCTATTGATAGAACGTGGGCTGTTCTTCAGGGATGGTAATGTGGTGCAAGTATTGAACATGTTCAGGACAGTGAATACGAGTTCATTATCATGTAGCAGTTACCAATGTGTTCAGATCTGCTATCTTATTCCATAAATATTGCATGTGTGGCACACAGAGCAATGCAGTATGATGATAAATTTACTTCACACTCTGGTCCATCTTGGTGGAGATGCCAGGTGCTGTTCTCAGGCCATACAGTGAACATTAGTTAGATATGGACCTGGAAATCAGTCACATAATCAGCATACAGTTAGTGCAGGAAGGTTCGGGTTCATCTTTCCTTTGGTTATGCATCCCACAGTGACTATAAATATCTACATTTGTTGTTTATGTGTGCAGCATTTTTGCAGTTTTCACCATCGGCACAGTTACCTACACAGCAGGTAAGCAGTGATGTAGTCATACTAGTACTCCATTTTTGTAATGACATTAATACATGCTTTCTTCTGATTGCAAAGCAATGACATATCCAATTCTAATGCTGTGGAGCTTGAAGGACTAAAGCGTGTAATTAATTTTTTTACATGCTGAACATAACTGCTCAATTAAAAAAATACACGAGGGACCACCAGCCCATGGTCAAGCACTGGTTTGATGTCTAGCACCTTGCTAAAGGTACTCTTGACCATTTGTATGATATACAATTGAATGTTGTTATTGTCAATCCACCTCTGTTTGCTAAGATTTAGCCATTCAGTTATGTACTCAGCTGTTCATGATTGCATATTTCTGTGTTCTTCATACCCACATATTGATGATTGTCTTGAAGGTGTGAAGAAAAAACTTGAAGAAAATGTCCAGCATCATGATTACATGATCCTTGATAAGTAGGAACAGTCAGTCAGCAACCACCTTCACTGGTGTGCATGAAGCAGCGATGGCAGAGGCTGATAGTTCTAACAAAGTGTTACCCCTTCTCAGCCATGTATGCAATGTTCATGACACACACAGTGACCTTTTTCCATCCTGCCAACACCCTCATTTTGATGATCGCGCATAGGTACAGAAAGGTAAATGTTTATACCACACCATTTATGTGACATTTCCCACTTTTTTACACAGTGAAGTTAACAGAATAATCATCAAGACTATATGTAGTTGCACTACAGGCAAAGACAGTTGATTAATAGTGTTCAATCTCCATTACAGTTTTATAGCTTCAAGTAGAATGTAAATTTCAAAACAAGTGCATATTATCTTACTCTCTATAGCACATAAAATTTGCCACAATTTATGTCAGCCAGCTTGTCCTGGAATTACATCAGTCTGGATTTATGTGTACTGTGTAGACTGCAGTAGCTCAATATAGTCCTTCTTTTCTTTCAGTAGTAAAGCATATAAGGAACTTTGGTCTGTCATTGCTAATCTGGCTTTACTTTTGGGATCTACTACATCCATTACCATCTTATCAAACTTCAGCTTTGGAGGCTTTCCACAGAATGATCACATTCTTTGCAGAAAGATGCTTCATTACTTCTATGACAGCAAGCAGGCCAGGCAAGTGTTGTTGAACTCATCAACTCATTCCTGCCAATTAACCATTCCTGTTACAATACTAACTCTGTGCCCATCTGTATATAAATATGTTATAGACTGCAGCCTTGTATTTTAAGGAGAATATGAATTGACCACAAGCTAAGATAGCCAATGGAGAGTGGAACTGGGCAGTATCATATCCATGCAACCACTCCAGAGATTCAATCAACAACTTATGGTTAGTACATGTTATTAACATCATAAATGTATGCTATACATTAAGTCGGTATGTAATTTTCATTTGCACTTACACAGTTATTCAAATGTAGTACCCGTTGCAGAGCACTCAGATAGGTCTGTATTGCAGTCACTGTTTACTTTGTGGGAAATGCATCAGCTGTTTTCGGACAGAAGTATAGCCCATTGTAATAGATATTGATAACTTGTGCACATGCTCAGTTCTACCTGAACAGTAACAACACATTATGTTCTATGGTCAAGTCTAGCTGTTTAAACCATTGCAGTTCCAACTCTCTGGCACAATACTGCTACTGTCATATCTAATGTGTGAGTTTTCCATCTATTCTACTCTGGTTACATGTA
Source organism: Protopterus annectens (assembly GCF_019279795.1). Taxonomy (NCBI): domain Eukaryota; kingdom Metazoa; phylum Chordata; order Ceratodontiformes; family Protopteridae; genus Protopterus; species Protopterus annectens. Next base: position 908,781,565 of record NC_056729.1, read on the forward strand.
CAAGTTGTAACCAAAAGTCCAAAAAAAAATCCAGCACAAGGGAAAGATAAAAATTCTTAGAAGTTTATTGTGGCAAGCCCCATAAGTAGAATATCCATAGCAAACCGGTTTTGGCTGAAAGTTCAAGCCTTCTTCAGTGCAACAAAATATATCCATTAGAGCAAACCCTGATTACTGCTTATATATACACAGATTAGCCCAAAAGGGCTTAATACCTTAATTGAAGTGATTCATCAGTTAGTCAGTTGATCCAAATCAAAAGTTAACTTAACTCATTCAGGCCTGGTTTAAATAGAGCACCTAGCCTGATTATCCAGGAAGATTCCTTATTATTTAATATATTATGCCATCCAACTTTGGATGCCCTGTTCATTTGTATTTTATCTATGATAGTAAAGGTGAATTTAGCAGTTTTGTGTGTTAGAGTGTGTTTGTAAAGGGCGTTGGAGATCCTTTTGTTTCTAGTTACACTGAAGTGCTCACTAATTTGGTGTCTGAAAGGTCTGGATGTTTGTCCAACATAAAATGAGGAACAGAAACAAGTGGCCACATAAATAATCCAATCACTGCTGCAATTACCAAAACATCTTATTTGGTAGATTTTGGATGTGTTACAGCTAGTAAATTCCTTGGTTTGAAGTATGTGTGAACAAGCACTACAATGACCACAAGGAACACATCCTAGTAGTGTGTCACCAAATAGTTTTCTGTAAAGTAATAAGTGGATTATAGCGTTTATAATGAGCTAAGTGTGAATTAATAGTTTGACCTCTATGGAAAGAAAATGAACACCTAGAATTGAGTAGTCCATTCAGTTGGTCATGGCAAGCATAATGTCCCAATGATTATTAATAATGTCTTTAAACCTATAGCTGTTAGCCCCAAAGGTAGTAACTAGCCTGATGGGTTGTGAATTATGTGTGGTAACTTGAGTGGTTCTATCCTTATATTCTAAAAGTTGTGATCTATCTAATTGATCCACCTGGGTTATTGTTCGAGAAATGCAGTCCTCATGATATCCTCTGGTAATCAGCCTATTAGTTAGATCCTGTTGACATGCTTGAAGACTTTGTTCGGAGGAACATATACGTTTAATGCGTAGATATTGTGACTTTGGAATGTTGTTGATGTGGCGAGGGTGATAACTAGAGGCATGTAATAGGGTATTGTATTCTGGAAATTTCCTGTGTACCCATGTCTCTAAAGTGTGATCTTCCTGTCTAGTTATGGTGACATCCAGAAATGTAATTTGGTGGTACTCAATCTGTAATGTAAACTGAATGCCCCATTTAGTCTCATTAAGATATCGAATGAATTCATGCATATATAGTTGGTCCCCCCACCACATCATCCAACAATCGTCCAAATATCATCTCCAAATATCAAGCTGATCAAGAAAAAGATTGTGACTGTCATCATATATTAACTGTTCCTCCAAAAAGCCCATAAATAAATCAGCATAAATAGTAGCAAAGGATGCTCCCATTGCTGTGCAACGAACCTGCCAATATGATTTGCCATGGAAATAAAAAAAAAAATTTGTTCAATACATGTTCAGTTAAGGATATAATGAGTGTGTTGAAAACAGTAGTGTATAGTTGTGATTTTTCAAGCCAATATTGCATGGCCTGTAATCCAGCCCAATGTGGTATGCTTGTATATGGAGAAGTGACATCAAATGTACATAAGTACCAGTCTGGTTCCAATTGTGCATCCTGAATGATGTTAAGAAATTGTGTAGTACTTTTAACCTAGACCTAACCATGAATAATAAAGGTTGCAAGTATTCAGTGAGAAAGGCAGATAAAGGTTCAGTTAAAGATCCCCTCCCTGACACAATGGGTCATCCCAAAGGACAGGTGGAATGATTGTGTATCTTTGGAAGTAAGTATAAATATTGGGGTATGGGATCTGACCATACCTCTCAACCTGGAATCATCACAAATCTGGACAAGGCCCATGAAAAATGGGTACAAATCTGTACGCTGATTAACGCAAAATTTGCATACATAAATACATAACCCCACCCCGCCAATGGAATTGTGGGATAACAACTTTCAAACGCAAACTGAAGAACAGACAACCAAAATATGGCCCCAGAGTCCCCCTGCAGCCATTCCAATGTCCCATTACCTGGCTATTTCACCCCATTTACCATAATCACTAATGTGTGCATACTGCTTTACTTCTACAATGATTATTTGGATTTTATTTTTACATTTTATAGCACAATGCACAAACATGAATAGGTATCTGCTAAACAAAGGAATACTGTCTCACAATGAAAACAGACTTAGCATTATAACTTCTCTGCCCTTGAAACTCAAATTCATTGAAACAGCATTGAAACCCACACCACATCCAAAGAAAATGCATTTGGCCAGTGGTGATAAAGATTACCTTTGGTCCGTTTTCAAATCATAGGCCCCTTGCACACAAAACAAGAAACATACATGCGTGTTTTGATGCACCTTCCTGACTTTATTAAATTATATTCATTGCATAATACAGCACACTTATTAGACTTTAGTTATAGAGTATTTTAAATTTATAGTTTGAACATTTTTCCAGTAGGCAATGATACAAAATGCATGAGCCAATAATGACAAAATCTGCCCATTTAAGAACATTTCCATCATAAAAGTGTAAATATATAAATAGAATGACAGTAGTGTAAAACATGAGCATCTTGCATAGCACCTTGCACTTATTTTCAATTTCAGTTTTTTTTTTTTTTGGGGGGGGGGGGCAAAAGGGCAAAAACCAGATGCACATTTTAATTATTGCTTGTATAAGTTTGGAAAGTTGCTAGAATAAAACATGTTACCACCATGCATTTCACTGCCATATCTTGGACCCAGGACACTGTGCACTAGTCAGAACAACATACCCCTATGCCAAATCATCAGCTTCTTGAAAGACAGACTGAAACTTAAATGGTTATCATTTAGTGAATTTAGATCTCACATCTCACCATACCTCTCAACCTCTTAGCACAAAAACCCAAACAAAGCCAATAACAGGGGAATACAGCCCCAAAATAGGGGCACATTTCAAATACTTAACTGAGTTTATAAGCTTAGAAAATTGCTAGAATAAAAGGTTATACTTTGTCAACAGTCACATTACTCACTGGCTGCTGATAGCAACCCTTAGTGTGTATCCCAAGTGAAGTACCATTAATGTGAAATAGCCCACAAAAGTTGGACACTAACCATTTCTTAAAAAAAAAGAAAAGTTTCTCTTTGACGTTGTTTTGTCCATTCTCACATTCACTTTGAATTTTAGTTGTTAAATTACAACTGGTGATAACTATGATTATTACATCTATTATAATTATTTAATGATACAGTTTAGATGGTCAGTATTTAATATCTTGACTGAGTAGTTCCCAGAAACAAAATGTTGTTTATTGCTATGTTTAAAACTCTGTCCACATGCTCACCTCCTGTTATAATACAAACATAACTTGCCTTGCACCCATACTTTTACATGCACGTATCTATACATAAACACACACAGGCACACTCTTAAGCAAAGAGAATCTGTTGTAAAAGATACCTTGTCCAACTGCCTAAACATCAGACTCCCAACTCCAGGACTTAAACTCCAAACAGCAACTCCAGTAATTGAACTCCATGGCTTACAAGTACTTGAAACGGATGAAAATCCAAAGCGTCGGAGAAACTGCATGGCTTAAAATTATCAAATGGCGAGTTGGAGCAACTGCATGTCTTAAAATTACCAAAAGGCACGTCTGAGCAACTACATGGCTTAAAATTACCAAACGGCGTGTCTGAGCAACTGCATGGCTTAAAATTAACTCATGCATGTCTGAGCTTCATTCCGACAGACTGACAGAGATGACATCATCGCACACATGATGACGTCAGCTTCAAAACCACAATCTGTAAAAATTAGATTAAAAAATCGGAAATGAAGGGGTGCCACTCGGGAATCGTGGCACACCTTCATCGGGACTCCAAAACTCGGTAAAAAACTCGTAATTCGGGGCGGTTGGGAGGTATGGATCTGACACCTTAAGTTGTCTACAGGTCTTCTGATTAATTATGCCTTCCTCTGTGGCTAGGTCTAGAAAAGAATCAATTTCTTTTTTAAAATTAGGAGTTGGATCCACAACCTGAGATGAGGGTCGGCCACAGTCGATTTTTATTATTAAGAAGTTTAACTTGGGTTCTATAAACATTTAAGGAGTTTGGATAATTATATTTTTTCTTAACTTAAGGGTTGTTGTGAGTAACATTTGGTGAATTTCTATTTAAATTTTCTTGTATCATGTTTTGCTCATTATCAGAGTTCTATTGAGTAGACATTGTGCTATAAGCCAATATATGTGACCTATTTACTTTGAAGAATATTCATTTATTTGACTACCTATCTATATATGTTGACTTAATAACAGCATTGTCTAAATATATCCTGGCTTATTTGACACTATGGACCTCACGAGGATATTGCAAGGCCTATCAGCTGATAGAGATAACTTAGAGGTTTTTGGTTTGCAACCATTTAATTCCACCAATTCAACTCTTGAAAAAGAAGACCCCAAATATTTTTGTGGGTTATTATTTCAAAAGTTGACTAAAAACATGAGGACACTCAGGGACAATATTTGGCATCTGAAACTATTTAAAGTTTATAAGCTTAAGGATATTACACCACAAGGTTTACAAGTCAGGATTCAATCCCTTGTGGGTCAAATTGGTGACCAACTTTCTCAAGACTGAGCCCAAGTACAACACAAAGCATCCATATTTTTCGTGGCTATCTTGATTGCTTATTATGAAGGAATGATTGAGAAATATATAGAGGAGGTCACTGTCAGTTGCCAAGAGGCCAAGGTTTATGAGTCAGAAAGCTTTTTTAGCAGTTACCTAACTAATTTGGCTAGTGATTTATCAACATTAGAAGAACAGCTTGTAAAAAAGAAAACCCAGAAATTCCAAAGGGACATTGTAGATTATGAAAAGTGGAAACCCTTTGTTACTCAAAAAGTGTTTGTTTTTCTGATTCAGGTATCAAAACTACTAATAGAAAAAAAGACCTAGATCAATAATCAGAAAAACAGTACAGACACATAGTGGCACTTCTGAGGAGGATTCATCCTCTGCCACTGATTTAGACTCCATTTCTACCTAAGAATCTCCAGTAGCAAAAAAGAAACCTCATGTAGACCCTTTAGGCACAAGAAATGTAGGGGGGGGTAGAAAACACAGAAAAAATGCACAGAACATTCAGCAATTATTAGAGAAGATTGTATCACATTAAACAATGTACATAATATTTCTTCATACCAGCTGCCTGGTGCACAAATTAAAGTATTGAACAAGGGTCTAAACTTTGTATCGACTTTTGTGGTGCCTGAACATGTTTTGGTTAATGAATCGAATTACTTCTGTAGACTACTTAACTTGAAAATATTTTTTTGAGATACAACCAACACTCAAAGATCTACTGGGTTCCAATTTGGGAAATCCAGTTTTCAGCCCCCCATGGACAAGCATGTTGCCATTTTTAAGGAATTCCAAAAACAAAACTATCAGGACACACCACGAGAAACACTGGATTCTTTAAAAGTTGTAAATCCTTTATTCCAATCGAACAAACAAAGAATAAGCGCTTTCACATGCGTCTTGCATGCTTCTTCAGATACAGTTTAAAATGCACAACTTGACTCTTTTTATACGCATCATTGCAAGCAGTTATTATCAATAATGCAATTATTCTATTATAATAGTACTTAACTAATTAAAGTGAAATAGTTCCCTATTCTTAAGACCATAGTAGTACATTTAGTTTAGTAACCTTTAGTTGAGCGAATTAACACCAACATATGCTTGAACAACTACATAACAACTTCATGATAATAGAACAATACATAACAAAAACAATAGTCAATATGTGTATAGCTTATGCTCTAAACATTTTTGCCTTCTTAATAATGCAAACAAAACCTTAGAAGCATAGAAGCATGACCTGTTAAAAGCACATCTGACACCTGCTTCATAAGGATAGCAATGCCCGCATAACCTGCTAAAGGCACATTTAACGCCTAGTTCATAAAAGTAGCAATGCCCTAATATTCCGTTCTACTTGTTTTAAGGTAGGTCAAAACGGGTACTTAGTCCATGTACATAGCTAAATCAACTAATATATCATTCTTAAAAAACATCATTCATCAAACATATCCAGACGATGTCCGGTCAGAGGTGAAGAACCATACGCATAATCCGCATTGTACATGCGTAAATAAAATGCTATCTGCAGTGGAAACCAATATTCATTCGTCACCTTGTGCATAGTCAGTTATAATGGTTATAAAAGTTGGAATAGAACACCCACTGAAGTTAAAAACTTCTGTAATAATTATTATCACTGACTCCATTCACCATCATCTCTTCTTAAACCATATTCATATTGAGGAGTCTCATGTAAACTCGTGACATGTGTGGCAAGTGTCTATATGTGGAATGTACATGTGTCCAAATAGGGAGAAAAATTAGTCAATACTAATATTAATATTAATGCTTAATGGTTTAAAACTACTAATAATGGTCTAAAACAAATTTAGTAAACGCTGACTAACTTACTTTTACATTTTTAAGGAATGTGTTCTCAAAGATTTACATTTTTCTCATGAATATCCGATGATTATACATAATCTAACTAAAGTAGAACAACAAGCCCTACAAGATCTTAGTTCAAATCATGATATAGTAATTTTACCAGCTGACAAGGGGGGTGGCATTGTGGTGATGGACTAGGACATGTATCAGGCGGAGGCTGAAAAACAACTGTCCGATCCCCGCTTTTACATACATATGGTTGTGGATCCAACTCCTAATTTTAAAAAAGAAATTTATTATTTTCTAGACCTAGCCACAGAGGAAGGCATAATTAATCAGAAGACATGTAGACAACGTAAGGTGTCAGATCCCATACCCCAATATTTATACTTACTTCCAAAGACACACAAACATTCCACCTGCCCGCTGGGACGACCCATTGTGTCAGGGAGGGGATCTTTAACTGAATCTTTATCTGTCTTCCTCACTGAATACTTGCAACCTTTTTTATTCATGGTTAGGTCTAGGTTAAAAGATATTATGCAATTTCTTGACATCATTCAGGATGTACAATTGGAACCAGACTGGTATTTATGTACACTTGATGTCACTTCTCTATATATAAGCATACCACATTGGGCTGGATTACAGGCCATGCAATATTGGCTTGAAAAATCACAACTATACACTCCTGGTTTCAACACACTCCTTATATCCTTAACTGAACATGTATTGAACAAAAATATTTTTTATTTCCATGGCAAATCTTATTGGCAGGTTCATGGCACAGCAATGGGAGCATCCTTTGCTCCTATTTATGCTGATTTGTTTATGGGCTTTTTGGAGGAACAGTTAATATATGATGACAGTCACAATCTTTTTCTTGATCAGTTTGATATTTGGAGACGATATTTGGACGATTGTTGGATGGTGTGGCGTGGGGACCAACTATATGTGCATGAATTAATTCAATATCTTAATGAGAATAAATGAGGCATTCAGTTTACATTACACATTAAGTACCACCAAATTACATTTCTGGATGTCACCATAACTAGACAGGAAGATCACACTTTAGAGACATGGGTACACAGGCAATTTCCAGAATACAATACCCTATTACATGTCTCTAGTTATCACCTTCGCCACATCATCAACAACATTCCCAAGTCACAATATCTACGCATTAAATGTATATGTTCCTCTGAACAAAGTCTTCAAGCATGCCAACAGGATCTAACTAATAGGCTGCTTACCAGAGGATATCATGAGGACTGCATTTCTTGAACAATAACCCAGGTGGATCAATTAGATAGATCTCAACTTTTAGAATATAAGGATAGAACCACTCAGGTTACCACACAGAGTTCACAACCCATCAGGCTAGTTACTACATTTGGGGATAACACCAATAGGTTTAAAAACATTATTAATAATCATTGGGACATTATGCTTGCCCATGACCAACTGAATGGACTACTCAATTCTAGGTGTTCATTTTCTTACCATAGAGGTAGAACTATTAACTCACACTTAACTCATTATAATCCACCTATTACTTTACAGAAAATTCTATTTGGTGACACACTACTAGGATGTGTTCCTTGTGGTCATTGTAGTGCTTGTTCACACATACTTCAAACCAAGGAATTTACTAGCTGTAACATAGCCAAAATTTACCAAATAAAATGTTTTGGTAATTGCAGCAGTGATTGGATTATTTATTTGGCCACTTGTTTCTGTTCCTCATTTTATGTTGGACAAATGTCCAGACCTTTCAGGCACCAAATTAGTGAGCACTTCAGTGAAACTAGAAACAAAAGGATCTCCAACACCCTTTACAAACACACTCTAACACACAAAACTGCTAAATTCACCTTTACTATCATAGATAAAATACAAATGAACAGGACATCCAAAGTTGGATTGCATAATATATTAAATAATAAGGAATCTTCCTGGATAATCAGGCTAGGTGCTCTATTTAAACCAGGCCTGAATGAGTTAAGCTAACTTTTGATTTGGATCAACTGACTAACTGATGAATCACTTCAATTAAGGTATTAAGCCCTTTTGGGCTAATCTGTGTATATATAAGCAGTAATCAGGGTTTGCTCTAATGAATATATTTTATTGCATTGAAGAAGGCTCGAACTTTCAGCCAAAACCGGTTTGCTATGGATATTCTATTTATGGGGCTTGCCAGAATAAACTTCTAAGAAATTTTATCTTTCCCTTGTGCTGGATTTCTTTTTGGACTTTTGGTTACAATGGTTTGATCCGTGCACTTAGTCTACCCTGCGTATCTTTGGTTTAGTCTGCATGAACAAGTTGACCTCAGCTATCTTCACCTTACATGAGGTCTTTTTTTCATACAGCATGGTATCACAGAAAAATGCATTTATTAAGACCAGCGTTGGTAACATTTAAATATAAGTGACATAGCAGAACTGTACTTCTTTCACATCAGCCGATTCAGCATTGCCTCAAGGGGAGAAAGGTGAAGAAGATATTTATAGTTCATTAATACCAGTCAGTCAGTTAAGGCTATAGACTGACAACCATTAAATATGTTGTCATGTTGTTCTTGATGGTTACACCACTGACTGTTATGCAAGTCATTTCGTGCTTAGTGGATACATGCTGACATCCAGTGACAGATGAAGAAGTTGATCTGGAGAAGGTGGTGACAAAGACTAATTACTGCTTTGTGTGAACAGTTTCCATTACGTCTTGATGACAGTCTCATAACACTAAAAGGGTGCAGAAGTTGTGCCATGCTCTGTATCTTTAATTGCTGTTGTTACTGAAGTGTGGTTAGAAATGCACAGTTGTACTATCACATGCCAGTTAAGCAATATGCAAGAAGTAATGGTTTACCCAAGAGTATGTTGTTAGTTCTCATGAAATGCACATAGCCACTGTTTAGCAGCATTATGTTTCATAAGTATTCCTTACCCATTGGTCAGAGAATTGCCACTGTGCTAATCACTTGTATCGTGAGTTTAACTGTTCCCTCAATTACTTTTTTTCCTTAAAATAGATTAATTTTTTTTCAGTGCATGTCACCATGTATCCTCTTGTGAATAAAATGTTAATCTGTATTTGCATACTAATTGTTACTTGGATGTACAGTCATGATGAAATTACATGTGTGTTGCATTATAGTCTCTTCCCTGAGATGGTGTGGGGGGAAGCCTGAGAAAAGCTGGCATAGAACATTCAGTCATACTCACCTGTTCTTATATTCTGTAGTTTTTGAACGTTAATTGTTTATTGGGCGAACAGTGAATGGACTACCATAATAGACAACGATAGTCTTTTATAGATCAATATGGCATGTCTCAGTGGCACTTCTAGCAGGTACACTGCATATGCCTTACCCTATGTGTTGGGATGTGGACTTTATAGTAATGCACTTTCCAAACTCATTGCCATCATGAGGGCATGGCATTCTATGCTGCTTCTGTATTGCCATGTATTTGGGGTCAGACCTTGAGATTATGTATTGCTTATGGATTACAGGGTGTTTCTGTGTTCAGTGACTTCTCTGAAACAAATAATTTTAAAAGCAGCTCCCAGATGCAGAACACAGAAGTTTACATCAATTGGGATTCCAATATTAACTATGCTTGATTAGCTTGTGTACATAATTAAGAATTTATTGCTGACCTCTTGGACAAAACAAACAATCAGTACTTTCTGCCCAATTTACTCTCGTTTATACACACATGCTAACACAGCATCATTATAACTGGAACACAATGTGAGATAAATGACACCTCAATGCATACTAATCTTCATGCTATAAACATGGCTGTTTCAGCTATGACTGTCATGTTGGGGAGTTGCTTTTAGCATGATTTATTTTTGAAACTGGTACTGAACAAAGTTTTTATTTTATTCAAAACAGTGTTACCATTCATAAGGCTGCATACAAACATTCCTTTCTGCACATACAAATTTTGTTACACACACTCATGTTGGAGCTTATACATTACCATGTGTTTGTAGTCAGAAGGTGGGGGATTATGTGCTGTTATGCATTCCCATGTGTTTGTAGTCAGAAGGGTGGGGGATTATATGCTGTTATGATATTACCATGTGTTTGAGGTGAAGTGGGAGAAAGTATGTACAGCTTAAACCTTACCATGTGTTTGGAGTCAAAGGGGTGACTACTGTTTATGCATTCCAGGGGTTTGGGGGTCATAGGGTGGGATAATATACTGTTCAAATATTCAGGCTAACGTCACAAAATAAACTTTTACTTGGTCACCAGAAACTGCTCCCATGCATCTTTGTATATGCAAACATCTTTCTACATAAAAAAGTAGTACAGAAATTCTTTAATGAAGTAGATCATTTTAAAATACTTTCCCCAATGCAAGAGATGAGAGACATAGTGGACACAGATACACATACACGTTTACAGCAATAATACCAATATGCAGTGGGGGAGTCAGTAACATCACTTTGTGTTCCTGCAGACTTTAGGCTGTAGTAGTGTGCACATAATTTTCAAGCAGTTAACATATATTTTTTGGACAGCCTATTAAATTATTAGGATAGCAATTACATCATTGATTCACAATTATGAGTATGTACACATGGTAATGTAAAATAGTTGGATTACAAAATTACATATTACTATTTGTGCCATAAACAAGGCTATGTCCACTATGACTGCTAAATTAGAGAGCTGTTTTTAACATACTTTATTTATGAAAATGATGCTGAACAATGTTTTGATTGTATGCCAAACAGTGTTTGCCTTCATAAGGCTGCATGCAAACACTACTTTGTGCACATACAAAACTTTTTTTCACATAATCATTTGTTGGAGATTAGAAGGGGTGGGAGTATGTGCTGCTTAGGCATTACCATGTGTCTGTGGTCAGAAGGATGGAAGTATGTGCTTCTTATGCATTATCATGCATCTGTGGTCAGAAAGGGGTGGGAATATGTGCTGCTTATGCATTATCATGTGTCTGCTGTCAGAAGGTGGTGGGAGTATGTGCTGCTTAGGCATTACCATGTGTCTGTGGTCAAAAGTTTGTGAGTATGTGCTGCTTATGCATTACCATGTGTCTATGGTTAGAACGGGGTGGGAGTATGTGCTACTTATGCATTATCATGTGTCTGGGGTCAGAATTTATTTTATTTTATTTTTTTATTTCATTTTACATTTGCTTACCGGGAAAGTCCGATTGGATACAGGTCCATTTTCAGCGGAGGCTCAAGGAGAAAAGCTCCACAGTGCAATATAATACAGTACATGAGAGAAGATAAAATATAGCATACATATAGTATTCATACAGTTAACAATTCTATTCAGACAGTCCAGTAGGCAATCATTGAGGTACACAGTAAACTGTGAGGTACATAGTAAACAAAATATTGAGGTACATAGTAAAATGAAAACAAAGTTTTTTTTTTTTAGTTATAGGTTTGTAAGGTATATATCAATGGGTTTACAAGCTTTCAGGGCAAATCTGATTATACTTAGTTAAACATGTGAAACAATTTACTTGGTATGGATTAACCTGGGGAGTGGCATGAGTGGAGCCAGTTACTTAAGTAGTGGGTTTTAGAGTGATTTACCAGCATCATTTTTATGTTGGATGACAGTTATGAGGTTCTGTTTGCTAGATCGTAAGGCTATAGTGGGAATGTGGGCCTGAATTAAATGCTGAAGTGCTGGGTTTAACTCAGGGAGGTAGTAGAGCTTGTGAGCTATAGAGTTGATTGAGTAGAAGTATGTGAGGCAACTCAAACCAGTTGAGCTGTTTTAGGGACAGACAGTGATGGGACCTATATGAGGCTTCAGCAGCAAACTTGGCAATCTTATTATAGCAGGATTCCATTTTATTTAGATCGGCTTGGCATAGATTAGTCAAGATGGGAGAGGCATAGAGGAGGGTGGATAGGAGATGAGTCCTAGCAATGGTTGCTTTGATATGTTTAGTCATAAACTGTTTGTTTCTGTAGAGAAGGCCTAACTTTTATTAGCGTTCTTGATGGTTTGTATTATGTGGATGTCGAATTTCAGGTTATTGTCTATTTCTACGCCTAGCAGCTTAGTATGTGTGGTTGGGCTGATTTGAATGTTTCTTTGGAGTGATGGTGAAATATTAATGATGATAGTGAACCAGGTTTTGGCTAGGGTGAAGTTGTTTTGGGTTAGGGTTTGTAGTTCTCTTAGGGTGGGGGGGTGGCACATATAAGGGTGGTGTCATCTGCATATTGTACTACTGAGACAGTGGGTTAGGATGAAGAGATCTGGTTAGTAAATAGAGAGAACAGCAGATGGCTGACGATAGACCCTTGAGGTACTCCTATGGTTACTGGTAGGAGGGGGGACAATTGGTCCTGCCATAGGACTGCTTGCAGGCAATCTGATAAGTAGCTGTTGAACCATGATATAGAGGAGAGACTTATATTTAGGGTAGATACAGTTTCAAGAAGCATACTTTGGTTTACCATGTCAAAGGCTTTCAATAAGTCTAAGAATATGGAAGAAACGAATAGACCCTTGTTTCTGTGGTGGTTAACTATATTGCTAAAAGATAGTAGTGCTGTTGTGGTGCTATGCAAAGGTCTATAGCCATGCTAGGATATGGAGGGTTGTTATTCTTGAGGTATTGCATTAGTTGAGTATGAACCACTCTTTCTAATAGTTTGGATAAAGGTGATAGGATAGCTATTGGGTGGTAGTTGGTGAGCTCTAAGGAGTTACCTCCTTTGTGCAGTGGGATGATATGTGAGATTTTCCATGAGGTGGGTACTTTGCATTCTGATAGAGATCTATTTATGAGAATGGAGACTGGATAGGCTATAGTTTCAGCTGATATTTGAAGGAAGTCTGTTGGTAGCTTATCAGCTGCTAGAATGGTTGGTTTAAGCTTCTTAAGGAGTTTAGAAATTGCCTTGGTGGACACGGGGTGAAGGTGAAAACTAGGGGTATTGTTTTGTATATTAGGGTGCGTTGGGGTAGTTATTGCTGTGGGGCTGGTAGTACTATTATCTTGGGCATTGGCAATGGTCTGGACTGTTTTGGTAAAAAATTTGTTAAATTGTGTGGGAATGTTTTCATGGTTATTTGGTAGCACAGGAGTTGGTGTAGTAGCCTTTCCTGGGTGCAGTATACCATTTATTGTGTTCCAGAATTTTTGGGGGTTGTGAGCATATTTTTCTTGTAGGTTTTTATAGTAGTTAGATTTGTCTAGTTAGATTTGTTTTTTGGCTTTGTTCTGGAGCTGTCGATAGTTTTGTCTCAAAATAGTGGTTTTATTTTTTTGATATTGGAACCGGGTCTTGTCCCTTTCTTTCATTATAGTTTTAGCATCTTTTCTTAGCCATGGGGCATAGTTAGTTTTTATTCTAATGGTTCGGGAGGGTGCATGTTGGTTTAAGATTTTTAGGATGGTTATGTTGAAGTATATGATGGCTTCGTCTAGAGATAATTGTTTTAGGGGAGTCCAGTTGCAGCTTTTTAGTGCAATGATGAAATTAGTAGTTATGAAGGCCTTTTTGTTTCAAACTACTCTGAGGATAGGTTGGCTGATGGTTTGAGATTTGTTCCTAATTAGGTAGGTAGGATGATGGTCACTTACGGTATCTGGAAGACAGCCAGATTGTTGTGCAAGGCTGGGGTCAGATACCAGGATCCAGTCTAAGAGGGTCTGGTGTTTGGATGTTTTGTCAATTCTAGTGGGGGTGGTAATAGTTTGGGTATACCTGTGGAGGTTTATAAAGGCAGTTGGATTATGGCTGGAGCAGTTTAGCCAGTCAATATTAAAGTCCCCTAATAGCATGTTTTCATGTGAAAGGTAGTTGGACATCCAATTAAGCAGGCTTTCCATTACAGTGATATTACTGCCTGGTGGGATAAAGCCACCTGCAATAATTATGTGTTTGTTAGAATTCATTTTTAATTTAGCAAGGATTAGTTCTACATCTTTGACTTCTAGGGTATTTAATCTAATAGTTCTATGGTGAGATGATTTTGGAATAATATTGCAACACCTCCTCCCTTTTACTCCAATCTGTTTCTAGGGATAATTTTGTAGCCAGGGGCAGTAATCTCATTATTATGATGTTTTGGTTTGAGCCATGTTTCAGTTAACACAGCTGTATCTGGTTTGTATAGAGCTAATAGGGCATAGAGGTCCTGAATTTTGTTACGTATACTTCTAATATTAATGTTTAGGAAGAAGAGAGCTGAGGACGGTCTGTGGTATAGGGGATTTAGCTTATTTAAGTTTGGGTTGGCTGATGTTTTGGGTCCTGGATTGGGGTGTATGTCTCCACTACAAGTGAGTTTCTGGAGTAGCTCTAGATAGAGTTTGTTTAACTAGTAAATTATTTTAGTTTGTCTTTGAGAAGAGAGTGGGTTAATTTTGACTGTTGGTTTATTGCATGAGTAAGGGAAGGCTTGGGATGTGGTAAGATTGCATGGCGATATAGGGAAGTTTTTTTAGTTTGATAAGATTAGCTGTGGATTCTGTTTGCCAAGGGGATGGGGTGTGGTTATGAAATTGAGTGTGTTAGGAGGATAGAAAGGAGATTATGAGTAGGGTGAGGATTATTAGTGTGTATATTGATGCTTTTCATAGTTGGGTTGGATGTGTACAGTACATGCTATTTAGTTTCAGGAAAGGTGGGGTGTATACAAGGGTAATATTTATAGCTGTGTGAGGTTGGTGCTGTATTAGAGGTGGAGGAGGGGGTAGGGATTCTATGATAGAAGCAGGAAGTGTGGTGAAGTGTTGGGGAGGGACAGGAAGGGGAGGAGTTCTTGGGTAGGAGGTAGCAGGTGGTTAGGTATAAAGGAAATTATATGGGGGATGGATGGGAATGGGGGTGGGAGGTGAGCAAGCAGCCACAACGAACAATTGCAGGATTCCCCAAGAAAAACAATCAGTGAGCTATGCAGGTAAGTCAGGATACAGAGAGGCAGGAGAGTATGGATATAAGACAGGGGGAAAACCTAAGGAATAGGTCGGTATTACAGGCCAGCAGGATGGAGTAGTGAAGGATGGCAGGCTAGAGAAAGAATAACCAGTGATGGGAAGCACAGAGAGTAGGGCACTGGAAGAGAAAAGAATGTAGATGGGAGGCAGGAGAGAGAGAGATAGAGCACAGAGTAGCTAGAACATGGAGGACTAGGCAGAGGCCCAAGGGGTGTGCAAGAAACAATGACCAAGGGTAAGACACAGTTTTGGTAAGATCTTTTTCAGGACATACTTTCAATTACACACAGAGACAAGTATTCAGAGTGGTAGCCCATGGAGGGCCTTTGGCCACAGGCAGTTTCCAGTAATGGTAGGTCTGTGGCCTTAATTAGGGAGTCCTTTAATAACTTTCAATTACACCCAGAGACAAGTATTCAGAGTGGTAGTCCACAAAGGGTCTTTGGTAGCAGGTAGTTTCCAGTAGTGGTAGGTCTGTGGTCTTGATTAGGGAGCCCTTTAAAAACTTTCAATTACACCTAGAGACAAGTATTCAGAGTGGTAACTCACAGACGGTCATTGGCCGCAGGTAGTTTCCAGTAGTGGTAGGTCTGTGGCCTTGTTTAGGGAGTCCTTTAATAACTTTCAATTACAAGAAGGGGGTGGGAGTATGTGCTGCTTATGTATTACCATGTGTTGGTGATCAGACAGGTGGGAGAATGTGCTGCTTATGCATTACCATGTGTCTGTCATCAGAAGAGTGTGGGAATATGTGTTGCTTAGGCATTGTCGTGTGTTTGGGGTAAAAGGGAGAGATTTTCTACAACTTATGGATTACAATGAGTTTGGGGTTAGATGGATTACCATATGTTTGGAGTCAAATGGGGAGATCCTCTACTATTTATGGATTACCGTGTGTTTTGAGTGAGGTTGGAGAAAATATATACCACTAATGCATTGCCAGGTGTTAGGGGCCCAAATTGGGGCTTCAGAAATTATTATACATTTGCATGTATTGGGGTCGTGATTGGAGAGAATATGTGGTGCTTATGCATTACCTTAGTGAAAGGCATGTGAATTCACAAATGATGTTTTATCTACTAAATAGAACAAGACTTCAGGGCTGGGTGAAAGAAGAGATAAAATCAAAAACAAGAAAGGTAATATGAAAACACTGATTCATCAAGAAATTTTCACATGTAAATTATACACAGAACCAGCAAAGTAAAGACGAGTTTCATTTTATTGTAAATTCTCACGTCTAAAATTAAAAGCAAGGTTAGTAAATGAGAACAATTACTTTAACCATTACAGACCTAAAAATGAAGTAAATTAATTTTTTTAGAGTACACAATTACATTTCCGGCTACAGAAAGCCCCTTTTGGAATAACTATGTACAGCTTGCTCCAAACAGGATATGACAAAATGAGCCAAAAGTATCATGGACTCATTTATATATTTACGAGCATTTAATTTTACTCATATAATACTATATTAATTATCTTTTTCACATAGTCAGATTGGGCATTCCACAGGTGAAAGTAAAGTCATACAGGTATGTTGTTTGATGCAGAAATCTGCAGGCAATCCAGCAGTTGTAGTGGATGCATCAGATTGTAAGTCATTGGTCAACACATGTAGATCTGAACATAAGTTTAAGGTCTGTTGAACACTTCACCATCTGCCTCAACTGAGCTTCACTGATGAACACTTCATAAAGTTCCTTAGCATATCTGAAAGAAGAAAGAAAGGTAGAAAAAACAGTCATTACATAAATGTGTAGAAGAAAACAGAACCAGAGAGCAGAGGAGTGAAAAGAAACATTTATTTACAACAAAGGCCATAGAACAAATTTGCTTTGAAAGGAACTACTTTACTGCATAATAATGACAGAGCAAATAATGCCTGGAATGAAAACATAGTTGAGCAAGTCACATAACAGGGAATAGTACATACCCATCACCTGTCTGAATCCAACATATGAGTCCGATGGAATTTTTTCTGTGTCTTGGTGACGACACATGCTTGTAGGGCATGCAAATATTTCTTCTAAAATGATGCCATATCCAAGAAAGACAGTGGTGATAACCCATGTAACAGAGCATGCTGCTGAATTCAAAAAAAGATTAAGCATATGTATGAGATAAACAAGCAATAAATACTGCAACTGAGTCAGTCTGATCAACATAAAAAGATGTAATGACTGCTAACATTACATGAAGAAAGATATAAAGACCGAAAATAACAGTGCGTGTTCACTGAAAACATTAATAATACTGTTAAGTTTTGCTTGGCTGTCAAATACAGTGGCAATATGAAATAACTGTGAATGGTTGAAAAAATCACAGCTACTGCAAACTGCTGACATGTAAATCAGTATTTTAAATGTGCAATTTCAGCATATCAATGAATAAACACAGTGTGACTCAGAGATATGAACAGAAATAGATGGAGAATGTAATACTCACGGGGTTGATTGGTTGATTGCCTTTCTCGGGACCATCATGCGTGAGAAATTCATGCAAACATGCCATTAGAACGCCTTGCATCTGGTATATTGCATCAAACTCTGGGTGTTTTGTTATGCATACTAAAGAAACCTGTGGAAACAAATCAATCAAGGGCAGAAAGAAATAGCAGTATCTGTTTTCATGTGGAGTGGGTATCATCTGGCAATGACCACACTTACACCTATGGAAAAGCAAAGTAATAATACATTAAAACATATCATAAGATAATATTGAAAACAGAAGGAAACAAATGCACACATATACTATGGCATACACCAAAATGCTTAATAAATTACCAAAGCTTCAGTGGCAGGGAGTGGGTTGACCTAGGATGGTAGAGTGTCCATGGGAACTGGTTCACGGAGAACAGTAGATCTTGCAGCTGAACATCTGGGTTCATAGTTGTAGGGAGGTGCAGTTGCAAACACTCTCCATACAAGTACAGCCACATCATTGGTGGCACCATCGGATGTCATCCCCTGGAATGGACCTATGAAAATAAAAAGCAAAGCAACCTGGTAATGAAGGACCACCCCATACATTTCACAGAATAACATAATCTATATGATACTTTTGCAAGCTTCAAATTGAAATACCCTCTGTTACCTTGATGAGAGATACTCGGATACATTTTGATGTTATGAGTACAGTAGTTCTCTCTCAGTCTGGAACCACAACCTACACTTACATCATCCGTTGTAAGCCCAATAGCACTATAAAACTTGATGTAGTGTATTTGCTGACTCATGCTCACCCACAACCCCAGCTAAGTGTCCAAATTACACTTGAATTTGGTTAGGGATGGGGAGCCATTTCCAGGGAAGGGGTTGTCTATGGGATACATACCTGCTTCTCTAGCAGGTCCTAGTTATATCACAGGCAAGGTTTAAGACTTTAGAATGGGTAATTCTGGTGCTGTGCTTTGTGGATATGCAGGAGGTCATCAGGGTGGGGGTCCATTAATGCCTTGTACGCCAGGCACTACCAAACACAGAAGGTGTGTCAGAGAACCTGGTCAGACAATGTCAGAAGAACAGCATCATCAATGAATAACAGCGTAGCCACCTTTAGGTCCCCAAACAGGATACCCTAACAGTATCAGGTGTAAATTGATATCTTCTCCATAAAAATCATGAGCAAATGTGGTAATAAGATGCAGTTTTATCAATCATCAACATTCACCTTAAACATATTTAAATTAAGGCTAACGATTCAGACACAGCTGCCTTATTGATTGTATAGGGACCAGGAAGAATGCAGCTGTGTTCCCATTAGTCCATGTTCCTGTTGATCCCATCAGAGTAAATGTTGAGGTATACATTGTTGAGGTATATATTTGTAAGACTTATCTATTTCTGCAAACTTATTGTTGACCAGTCAGTTCCCAGTATCCTACATACATGTGTGGAAGGGAAAAGGTCTGATCAATTCTTATTTGGCTCAGACAAAATCAGCATTTTTTTTTTGCGCTAAAGATTTGATTAGAGGTCAGAGTCTCCTCTCCAGCACTTCAGCATATGTTTATTTCCAGAAAAGCAGAGGAATAAGATATTTCTGTACTGGCTTCCTTTCTTAACATTGGATACCATCAATTTGCATATTATTCAAAAGACATGACATTATTGAGGCAGATAGGCAAGCTATCACCTCCTTTTCAGTGCCTACAAAACCTTTGGTGAGGTCTTATCCACTCCAGAAGCCTTACAACTGCATATGCTTGTGAACTGTCATGACTCCAGTTACATATATGAACCCAAAACCAACAATTATTTCAGGCTCTGCTTCTGAAAGGATATGTCAAACAAGGTTAGAGAGCTGCTCAAAATGTTCCTTCTTTATCTCTTGCACTCATCAGCACTTCACTATCCTTTCTTAGAAGATGCTGATCAAAGTTTTGCTTTTCTGTTTTGAAGTGTTGAATGGGGCATCAGAACCTATTTGAGGCTACTGAATAGTCCATTTCCATAGTCTATACAAATTAATCAACTGTCCAGTCTTTCAGTTCAGTAACCTCTTCTGCTGTAGTCCGATTGACCTGTAGTATCTATCCTCTTAATTTGGAGACCCCTTCTTAAGCATTGCCTAAATGGGTACCTTCTTCAGCTTGACAGTTTTTCTCACCACCGGTGTCCATCAACAGGGTCTAGGGAAAGGACTGTCATAGTCATAAATAAATAACATTAAAAATTTACCTTATATGCCTTCAGTCAGGAACAGCACTTCAGGATATGCAAACAGAAATTTTTATTTACACTGCTGGGAGACAATCTTCATAGATCAGTCTCTCTGGACAGAGAAAATCTGCATCTTTATACATTTTTCTTATCAAACCAATCATGCAACTTTTTACGTTATAATAACTCTAACAAATCAATGACTTTGCAAATGTCCTCATCCCTCACGATTTTCACTTCAGGCTTCATGTGAACACCTTCCTATACATGATCCACCTGATTCAAGGGGTTTTATTTTCTGTCCTTGGATGTTTCAAATCTTTCCTAGCAACAACGCACTGCTAGCCTGGAGGAGTCAGGCTAACAAATTCATTTTACAGTAGCTAACATGCCTCGGCTCATACATCACTTACTTTTTCCTTGTTACATATGAAAAGAATGCATTTAAAGCACAGCAGTTACTTCAGCTTATGAAGTTGTATTTTTCCACAGCCCTGCAGACAAATTACATTTGCTTTTTAATAATCATATTATAGCATCATTAATGAAACTGAAATTAATATACATTTTAATAAGCTGATCTTATTCTATAACAGTTTCCCCCTTTGACACTATCAGTGTCATACCATATGTATAATTATATTTTTATTTTTCTTAATTTTATAAAATATGCCTCAGCGTTATAGTAGTCATCATCTTTATCTGTCAAAATATAACTGTCATTGATTGATACATGCAGTGGCATTTCATGTGCAGGTGAGTTTAGGCATCTTGTAATCACTGCCTTTAGAATAGAAAATACCAAAATGATCACAAATATAATACAAAGTACAATAACAATACCCTGGATTATACTAGTTCCCAAGTTACCAAAAATACTACCCGGCCATCCAAAAAGTGTCCATTGTTTTGATGTGCTGTCCAAATCTTTGTCCCTTTGTCCCATGAAATTTGCCAGTTTTTCCTGTTCATCATGATAGTCACTAATATATGAGCAGCAACCACTCCCTATGAGACCACATGACCCCCCTTTTGCAGTAAGCATTATATCAAGTGCCATTTGATTCTGTAACACCACAGTTTGCATTTCAGTCATTTCTCGATTTGCCATCCTGATGTAATGTGAAGTTTTGTTGGCCACCTCCTGTAAAATCTGAGCAAGCATGGTGATTTCAAGCATTGTCCTTTGCACTCCATACCCAGGGTTAAAGACCGAAAATACTTGTTCTGCCTAGTGGATTGCTTGCTTATTTCTCAGTCTACCTGCCGGTGGGTGTTCAAAATGTTGAATAGCAGGAGTAATATAGCCTACAAAGCAACATCCAGACCAGTTTGTAGGCAACCAGGGGTAGGCACGATTCCCACAGATGTAGTAACTGTCACTTATCATGCCCATGACACACCCCTAGTCATAGCTTTTTAAGTGCAAAGAGTCTAACACACTTTCATGCCTGGTGTCATTACATTTGCTTTTCCCTACTGGTACAGTCCAATTTCTGGCATAACATGTGTCTCCATGATGTGTGGTTACAAGTTGAAGAGACACAACCTTTGAAAATCTGTTACATTACACCAAGTTAGACTAATGTCATTAAGGTCCTTTTCAAATGACACCTGGGATGCAGGGATGGGAATCACAGGAATCCCTGCCTTAGAATGATGAGGTATATGCGAACATATCCAGCAGTTTGTTTTGTTTAAATTTTTGGCATATTGCCAAACGACCAGCAAAAAACTGTTTTTTTCTCACCCAATTTATAGAAGGAAACAGCAGCAGAAACAAAGCAAGGGTACCTGTTGTCATTGGCTTCATCATGGACTGCTACTGAAGTTGACTTCCTCACTGGGCATATGATTTATCTGTCACACCTCAATCTCCTTCTGTTGGCTGCAATGATTCATCTAGGGTCTCCACACGGCAGGTCTTCTTGCAATGAGATGAATGGATCCACTTTGGTAGTCCTGCACATCGAACAGCAGTCAGCGTTGTCAGCAGGACTTGAAAAGGACCCTTCCACCTCGGGCTGAGGCCATTCTTCCTCAGGAAAATTTTTACATAAACCCAATCAACTGGTTGTAGTTGATGATAGGGCTGGTATGGAGGCTTTGGTAGCTCTGCATTTACTGTTTGATGATATTGCTGCAAAGCATGAAGGAGTTTCTGGCAATAAGAAATCATAGCATCATCTGACAAAGTTAAGTCAGCATTTCCCATGGGAGGGGTAGCTGGAAGGGACATGTGTCTTCCCATTAATATTTCATACAGACTCAACTTCCTAGTGTCATTCAGTGAGGCCCTTATACTCATTAATGCTAAGAGGAGGGCTTCGGGCCAATTAAGTGGGTTTCAGCACAAATCTTTGAAATTTTATTTTTAAGGGTTCTGTTTACCCTTTCCTCTAATCCAGATGACTGTGGATGGTTGCAGCAGTAAAGACTCAACTTAGAATTAAAAACTTTGCACAAGCCCTTAAGTAAAGAATTATTAAAATGTGTTCCCTGGTCACTATTGATAGTACATGGTATACCTAATCTCGGTATAAAGTCATACAGAATTTTTTTCAGTACTGTGAGTGCATCAGCTTTGCGACATGGGTAAGCTTCCACCCATGCTGAGAAGATACACACCACCACCAAAATAAATTGAAATTATTAGTCCTAGGTATCTGGATGAAGTCCAGCTGCACGTTAACAAAAGGTCCCTGGGTGGAGGTAAACATGCAGTTTTACTGTTGGCGTGTTTACTTACATTATACTCGACATATTCCACAGTTTTGTACATACTGAAGTATCAAAGAAGAGACATGAGGGGCATACCAACTTTGAGTAGTTTGATTAAATAAAGCTGTCTTACCTGTATAGGCCGGTAGATGATATGCCCTTACCAAGTAAGGTAGCAAAGAGGCAGGCACTGCCAGTCGGCCATCCGGATGTTGCCATATGCTGTCAGAGGATTTTATACATCCATGAGCCACCTCAGAACCTCTCCCTGTGATGTTTCAGCTTGAAAGGCTGACAACTTGTCAAAATAAAACATACCATTACTGTTTTAGTTTGTTATCATTAACATACACAAAGTTTTATGACAATCTACTACTGCATGTTTGGCAGCTTGGTCTGCCAAATTGCTGCCCTTTGTTATAACATATTTACCCTTTTGATGGGCACAACATTTGATTACAGACAGGCTCTTAGGTAGCCAAAGTGCATCTAACAATGATTTTATGTACCCTGAATTCTTAATTTGATTTCCTGAAGAGGTCAAAAACCGTCTCTCTTTCCAAAGTTGCCCAAAATCATGTACAACCTCAAAAGCATAATGGCTGTCTGTAAAAATATTGGGCACTTTGTCTTTGGCTAACTCACAGACCTTTTTTAGAGCCACTAACTCAGCTATTTGAGCAGAGTGAACACCTTCTAATCTTTGTTGCAACAATATTGTCTCTTTGGTGCAGATGACCATTGCTGAAGTCAGTTGACCCCTTTGATTTCTTCCACAGTAGCCATCCACAAACAAGTTCAGGTCAGCATTGGGTATTGGAGTGTCCTTTAAGTCCTCCCTAGGAGAAAGCAAATAGTTAGTTACACACACACATAGTCATCCTCTTCACCATCCTCAGCAGTAGGCAACAGAGATGCAGAATTTAGAACAGGACAGTGGATCAGAGAAATAGATGGATCAGAAAGAAGTGTAAGTTCATATCTAGTTAAATGTGCAGTCAAGAGTGGTTGAGTTTTCATTTTATGCAAAAGAGATGATACAGAATGAGGGACAGCTACTGTGAGATCATGCCTGAGCATCAGTGATTGTGCAAGATTAACTAGAATGACAGCAGTGACAACTGCCCTTAAACAGAGTGGAAAACCTTTTGCAACATAATCAAGTGCCGTGCTGTAATAAGCTAATGGAAGATAGCTGTCCCCATATTTCTGTGCAAGTACTCCTTGAGCAAATACATTTTTTTCATGACAGAATAAAAATAAAAGTCTTATCATAGTCTGGTAACCCTAAAGCTGGGGCAGTAGCTAAAGCTTGTTTTAAATCCTGAAATGAATTTTCCTCTTCATTATTCCAAAGGAGGGGGTCTGGTGTATCCTGCTTTAAGAGATTCGTCAAAGGTTTGGCAATTTCTGCATAGTTAGGGATCCACTGTCCGCAGTATCTGGTCATACCTAGGAAAGACCTAAGCTGTCGCTGAGTAGTCAGACATGGGGCCTTAGATATTGCATCAATACGAGATGGTAACACTTACCTGGTACCCTGAGATATTAAGTGACCAAAATAATGTACCTGAAGTGACCACAACTGTAGTTTTTCTCTAGACACCTTGTGTTCCTTTTCTGCAGGATAGTCAGAAGATGCAGGGTATCTTGATGACATTGCTGAAAGGAATTTGATGCTATTAGTAAATCATCTATGTATTCTACTAACATAAACCCACCTGGAAATGTCATATTCTCCAAACCTTAGGTTCATAGGTTTATAGGTAGGTACTAGGCTATCGGCCCTGGGGCCTATACAAGCCCAGCCAAAAAGGTACCCTGGCTTTTGCCACCCGGAAAAAGTATTTTCCTGTGCCACTATCGAGCAGAGCCACAGAAGTGATCCCCGGGGTGACTTTCCTAGTTCCCATCCGATCATCAAGATTTTTCTTGAAGAGTGCTAATGATTAGCTTTGTTTGATATAGATAGGCAGTTTATTCCAGAGTATGGGATGTCTCTGGGACAGGAATCTATCCCTCCGGCATGTTCTGTTTATTGTGGTGACAAGGTTTAGGTCCCGAGAGCATGTAGCTCGGAGGGATTGGGATTTCTTGAAGTGGAGCATGTCCAACAGTTCTGGGTTTGACATAGCTTTATATGTTAGGCAGAGATCACCTCTGAGTAGGCAATATGCAACAGAGTAAAGCTGGAATTTTTTGAGACGGTCTGCGTAGGGCATCTGTTTGAAGCTGGTAATTCTCTTTGTGAGGTATTTCTGCGGCCTTTCCAGATGTTGTAAATGTCTTGTGAGGTACATACCAAAAAGGGCACTGTACTCTATAATGGGTCTAATGAGTGATGAGTAGAGGGGAAGGATGACCTCTTTTTTTCTGGATGAGAAACCTTTTGTGATGAGGTGTGCTATGTAGAAGGATTTCCTGAATACTGTGGCGATGTGATTATCAAAGGAGAGACTACTGTCCACCTCTATCCCAAGGTCTCTTATCACACTTTTGGTGTTAAGTATATTACCGCCTATGTTGTAGTTCATGGGTACAGAGTTTTTACCAAAGGGGATGACAATGCACTTTTTGGCATTGAGCTTGAAGCCATGGCTTTGACACCAGGCATCTGTCTCAGTGATGCCCTTTTGTAGGATGTCAACATCGTTAGGAGTTTCGATTATGGCTCCTAGTTTGCAGTCATCTGTGAACTACGTTAGCCAAAGACCTTCTGTGTTATACTGTACTTCAGAGAAGAAGATACCAAACAGGAGAGGACCCAGGACTGAACCCTGTGGTACTCCACTTGTCACTGGTCTGAAGTCAGATTTGAAGTCTGCTACTTTCACAGTGTGGGATCTGTCAGTGAGCCAGTTGGCAACCCATCTTGTGACATAGGGATTTATACCTAGTTTAGTGAGTTTATCTATAATTCCAGAGTGGGGAATGGTGTCGAAAGCCTTAGCAAGATATAGATAGGCTGTGTGAACCACCTTACCCTCCTCTACGGCTTTGGTGACTGCTTCAAAGAAGTCTATCAGGTTTAGGAGACATGATCTGCCTTTTACAAACCCGAACTGGGTGAGGTCCAGAGTTTTGAGATTACCAATGTCTTTGTTTATAAATTCTGTGATGATAAATTCCATGGCATTGCAGACCAGGCTCATCAGGCTAATGGGGCGGTAGTTCCCGGGGTCCGTGTTGGCTCCCCCCTTGTGGAGTGGGATAACGTTGCTGTGCGCCATTCAGCAGGCACAAAGCCTGAGGTGAGGCTATGATTGAACATGGTACTTAGGTGGGGTGTCAGTTCATTCTCTAGTTCATGTAGAACACAGCCTGGAATGTTGTCTGGTCCTATGGATGCTGTGTTCTTGGCTTTGGAGAGTGTGGTTTTTACCTGTGCAGCCGTGATTACAGGAACTTTGCATTCTTACGGTATAGAGATGGGCTCTTTAGGGGATGAGAGGGGGGTAAAGTTAGCACTGAACCTATCTGCTAGGATGTTGGCAATATCAGTTGGGTCTGTATATTTAGTGTCATTGTGCTGTAACTCAGAGCAGATCTGAGTGTTGCCATTGAGATTCTTGACATAGCTATAGAATGCTTTGTGATTGTTTTTAGAATCAGTGGCAATTTTGTTTTTGTAACTAGCTTTGGAGGATTTTATCAGGGATCGCAGCTTCTTACTGAGGCTGACCAGGGAGCCCCTTCACTCATGGGATTTTACTCTCTTTTGCAACAGTTTCTTCCTTCTGTTGTACAGTTTATTTTTGGCAGGGGACTACCAGATTGACTTCCTTTTTTGGAGGATAGCGTCTTGGTTCTGTTTGGGATAGCACGATCCATGCACTTGTGTAAGTGCTTATAAAGTGCAATTGTGTAGGATTCAGTAGTTGTAACTGTACTGCCCATCTGCATGGGTGTCATGAAGTTCACCACTTCTGTCTTAAGAAGCATGAAGTTGACTTTGGAGAAATTTTTTACAATGGTTTCCTTAATGGGTGGTGGGGGCAGGATGTGGATATCTAGGGTAAATAGCTTATGGTCGGATCGGACCAATGAGGCATTGACTTCAGGTGTGGAACACCGGTCACTCATGTTGGTAATGACTAGATCTAGGATATTGTTGCCCCTGGTGGGGGTATGGATAAGTTGATCCAGGGCATTGGAGTGTATGAATTCCAGAAAGCGTTGAGCGAAGGAGTTGGTACATGAGTAATTTTCCCAGTTAATGGTGTGGTAGTTTAAATTGCCCATTATTAGGGTGTTTGGTTGAACTCTAATGTTTTCCAGTACATCAAGAAAAGAGGAGTGAGAATCCTGGGGCATGGTGGGGGATCTGTAGCAAGCTACAATTTGGATTGCAGTTTTGCCCAGAGTTAGTTGAACTTGGATAACCTCAGCTACATTATGCTGAGCAACTAGCCTGGAGGTGTGGATATCCTTAATGAATATGGACACACCTCCGCCTTTGGTGTTCCGGTCCAGGTTACATGGCCGAAAGGTGTGGTATGAGTTATAACTTGGTAGTGCAGGGGTGATCTCTGGAGCCTTGAACCAGGTCTCAGTCACTGCACAGATATAGATGTTCTCCATTTTAAGGAGTGGTTCGAGTGAGTGCATTTTGAGATTTAGACTTCCAGCATTGAGTAGCATCACCCTCAGTTTTTGCTTGCCTGTTCCTGTTACAGTGGTGAATTTGTCATTTGAACCTTGCCTAAAAAAGGCACTATAGGGGTGGCAAGAACCTTAGCCAGTATCCAAAATCCCAGGGGTGACAGGTGCAGGCCATCTCTGGCAAAGCATCGTGGTCTGTCAACCATGTCATCCCAGGCAGACAGATACTGGATCCCTTTAGAATGACACCAGAAGCTTAGTCAATTGTTGAAGTCAATCATTTTGTCCTTGTACTGCGACATAATTCTGGGTGATGGCAGAATGCTACTCAGGGCTAGGGTCATACCTGCCTGGGCTATAAGATCGGAGAGCTCTGCCATGTCTTTTTTCATGTAGTCCAGGGAGGCACATCTCAGGTCGTTCACACCAACATGGACAATGACAAAATCATATTTGTACTTGTTGTGGAGTGACCTGAGTGCGTTGGTTATGTGGTGTATCCTGGCACCCGACAGGCAGCTGACAGTAACCTTTTCCTTGTTTAGCCTGGTGAGTGGGACATCAGTGTGCCTGACTATAGAGTCACCTATGACTAGTGTGTTGGGTACGTTGTTTTGCCTTATTGGATGTGGCTGAGTGGCACACTGAGTCTGCGGGCTATGTGTCATTTGGGTTGTGTTGGAGGGGTGGAGATTGCTTGCATTTCTGCTTTGGAGGTCTCTGTTGCTTGAGCAGATTATTATTGAGAGCCTCCGTGAATTTTTTTGTGTTTCTATTTGTAGATTTTGGTGGTGTAGATTTAGTGAGACTATGTAATGAGTGTGGTGTGGTGCAAGTGTTTACCTTCTCCTCTTGACTGTCAACTTCAGTCTTGATTGGAGAGAGCTTTACCTCCAGTTTGGCTAGATAAGTGCATCTCTCACAGGTTGTATTGTTGGGTGTTAGGAGGAGAGGGTTGTCTGTGTACTTGAGACAATTTCTACATTGCCCCAAGATGCCCATATTCATCAGATACATAGGAGAGAACACTGGGAGCTGACCCTTGGACATTCCTGAATAAAAAACTATTTTCCTCTAGATAAGTGAGGAAAGTGAGTACAAGAGCTGTTTTTCTCTAAGCAAGTGAGGAAAGTAAGTACCAAAACTGTTTTCCTCTAGGTAATTAGGAAGGTTGAGTGTTGTAGTAATTAGTAGGTTATTTAGTGCTTACAACAAGTTCTGAACAAGTGCTGATCACGAATAAGCAAATTCAAGTGGTAAAACTAAGAATCTGTATCTGGACTAAACTATCTACAGGAAAGGGGGAAACAAGTGCAAATGCAGGCTTTTAAATCAGAAAGTTGAGAGAGAGATGGAAAAACGGCCCAAACAGCCAATAACTACAATTTCTGGGCCAGAACCATTCCTTATGTTGTAGATAGGTTACCTAGTGCTTACCACTCCCACTGATAAGCTAGAAGGCTTCCCTCCAACACAGAAAGCTTGTGGGAGGGGGCTCAGAAGCTTACATACAGTCCTGGATACAGCAAATGTAATTTGGACTACACTAGTTACAGGAAAGGTAGGAAACAGGCTTAGATTTTTTTTATGTATACAGAAAAGTAGCTAAAATAGTAGTAAAAACAATTCAAATGCAGTGCAAGCTAGCACACTTGAGTATGTAGCAATGTTAGACCAGTTTAAAAAATGCAATTAAATTAAAAATGACTAAAAATAAGTGCAGAAGGAGTCTATTAGGTAGAATGAGGTAAAGAGATGGGACTGGGGGGAGTGTCCCAGATCATATCTACAGTGGGGGCGGGCAACTGCAAAAGCCTCTGAATTTAAACAACAAAACAGGAATAGGGAGGGTGGGTAGGAGGGTGGGTAGGGGAAAACCAACAGCTTCAGCAGAGATATGAAAAACTATTCAGTGAAGCAAAAATAACAGTGCACAACTCTGAAGTCAGCCAGCAATGACATAAAATTAGTCCAACAACAATTACCAGTACACAACTCTGAAGTGCCAGAAAAATATACTCAGCTCCAGATAGTTTGAAGAGCACTGTGTCAGGACACAGGAAGGCTCCAGCAATGATATGCCAGCTCCAGCGATGAAATTCTTTTTTCAGAATTTGAGAAAATAATGAAGGAGATTCATTATATCCTTGTGGCAACCGTGTCCAAGTATATTGCTGTCCCTGATAAGTAAAAGCAAACAGAAACTGACTGTCAGGTTGAATAGGTATAGAAAAGAATGCTGAACATAAATCTGTTACAGAAAAGTAACTAGCTGTAGGTGATAAGCAACTCAGTATTGTTGCTGGATTTGGAATAACAAGAAAAGTAGGCAATACTGCATTATTTGTAGCCCATAAATCTTGTACAAATCTATAAGGATCCTTTCCTGTTTTTTACTGGAAAAATAGGAGTATTACAAGGGCATTTAGATGGTATTATTATTATTCCTTGCTGTATCAGAGACTGAATTACAGGTTTGATTCCCTGCTCTGCTTCCGGCTTTAGTGGATATTGTGGCACTCTAGGGAGAGGTTTTGATGTATTTAATTTTATTTTTCCTAGTTCTGCTGATTTTAGTATACCTACTTCATTTGCATTCTTAGCCCACAAGTTGGCAGGTACTTGTTATAGTAACTCTCCATCTGCCTGTATGCTTCCAATAGGCTGTTCCTCAGCTTCTGCTAAAACTGCCAATACTTCCCCCTCTGATTCTGTCGGAACATTCAGATACACCCCTTCTGGGGTACAGTAAATAGCACATCTCAGCTTGCATAACAAATCTCTTCCTAGCAGATTTACTGGTGCAGTAGTACTCAAAAGAAAAGAATACTTTTCTTTGATTGGACCTAAAGAAATGGTGATGGGTTCAGAAACATGGAAATGTAACCATAGTATTTGTCACTCCGACTGCCTTTACTTTATGCTCTGATACTGGTATTTGACTATCTGAAATAATTTTTAACACTGACCTAGTGGCTCCAGTGTCCACCAGAAATGGGGTTTTCTTTGAATTTATTTTCATCTTAACGTAGGGTCCATTTTGATCTATCGGCAGTAGAGGGTTAAGATTCACTTCTGTGTTATTTCCTTGACCTAGTCAGTATGGAGCTTCTTGACTCCTTCCAATCTGAGGAGGTGGTGGAGGAAAACCTGCATTATTATAATTTGGTTGCCATTCAGTCCAAGTATCTTGGACTCTCTGCATTTGCCTGTGTGGGGATTCCCCTCTCCAATGTCCTGGTTTTCCACAATTGAAGCAATATTTGTTAGATGAAGCTGGAGGGGCACTTCCAGCTTGTTGTTGCCAACTGACTGCACCTTGTTCACCTCAGCCAGCACTTTTACTAAATCTTCTAGCAATTCCTCTACCCCTTCCCCTGCTTCTGCCTTGACCCCTTGGGTTTTCCAGCTGCCTGCTTTGTCCAGCCAAATTATGGAACTCCCTCCCACCCACAATTACCTCCATACCATCATGCACTCACTTCAAAACTTTACTAAAAGCTCACCTAAAAACATGCTGGCTATGCCCTTGCAACTCCCACTCTAATATCACCCACCCCATCCAACCACTACCTTTCTTTCCACTCCACTAACTACCTTGATTATAGCAAGCTCAGATGCTCATAAGCCTAGTACTTATTATACAGCAGGAACTTCTCATTGTAACATTTGTTAATGTCTGTTATGTACTTCGCAGATAAAGATTCTAGTTGTCTACTGATGTACTATGTTCTTCATCTGTAATTATGTTTGTAATTAATTGCTATGTTAAATTGTTAATTGCCTTGTAATCCAATGTAACTACTGTCTGTTTATTTTAACTGTGGAGCTTTTCTCCCCGGGCCTCCGCTGAAAATGGACCTATGTCTAGTCGGGCACTCCCGGTCAACAAATGTAAATAAATACATAAATAAATAAATAAATAAATAAATAAATTGTAAAGTTAACAGCTTATCCTCAGTATCCTTCATTTGTTTTTCCTGATACTCTGTACAGTGATTTGCAGCACTTAATAAAGACTCTAAGTCCTTTCCTTTCCAGTCTATGAGCACTTGCTTTATTTGATTTTGTACAGGGGCTTGCAGACCCTGCACAAAGGCTGCTACAATAGCTGGCTTAGCTTGCTCTTCTGGGTCTGGTATTCCTGAATATCTAGCAAATACTGTTTTAAGGTGACTTAAGTAGTCTTCAGGTGCTTCCCCTTTATTTTGTTTACATGCCTGCATTTTAGACCAGTCAGTCCTAACTTGACACACATCCGTAATTTTGTTTAATAATGCTGTCCGTTTATCTGTTAACACATTCCCTGTGAGAGTGAAATCTGTTATCTCAGCCTTTTCCAGTAACTGCTTCCTTATTTCTTCTGAAGTTACTACCCTAAGCAGCTGATTTAAATCTGTCAAAGTAGGATTGTAACATTCTATTACAGTTTTTAATTCCTCTTTGAATTTTAATGGATCTTCTCTAATATTTGGAAAATTTTGGGACATAGTAAGCAAATCAGCAGGGGCCCCAAGGACGATGAAAAAGTTCTCTATTGTTAGCCCCCAGAATTTCCCTGAGAAGTATGAAAATATCCCCTCCAGAGGTAGTAATCTCCTGTTGTACCTTGCCATGTGAACGTGTATAGTGAGATACAGGAGTGTCAAATACTAATGCCCTGCTGGGGAAGTAGAAGCTGTCTGAGAAGGATAGGAAGAAGAACACCCCTCGACTGCAGAAGCCTGTTCAGAAGATGAGGATGGAACAGGGGGACTAATCTGAGATTTAACAGTATCATGCGGACTGGGTGACCAATGGACAGTTCACCAAATGGTGGGGGTCTGAGAAACAATGGAGTCTTGTACAGGAGGTACCCATACCTGCACATATGGGGTGGGAGTACAGTAGCTACTGGCGGATTATCATCCTCTTCAGAAGTTTCTGCTTTTTGGCCATCCTCAGTTTGTTCCAAACCTGCTAAGATAGGATAAAGGGATCACTTTTTATTGGTCTTTACTGCCTTTTTAACCTCTTTTACCTGTTGCAACAATTTCATATTAGCATCTGCAACCCTCTTAATGTTGACTCCTTTTCCCTTTTAAGTTTTTCACTGTAGCAAGAATAAAATGCTGTCATTTGTTCTCCACCTACTTTGCTTTTCTTTTCTTCCAAAATACCTTTCAATGTCATCAGTTTAGTCTTATCATAAGTTCCATTTAATGGAAATACTCCACCAGAACAATTCTTAGCAAGCTGAAACCAGTCATGCAAATATTTACAGCTTTTCTTCCCATAGTTAAAATACATAAAATATGCAGGTGTTCCCTTTTCAGGGATTTGATCTTGCTTGCTTATCTTTGCTCCCATTTTTTTTATTTTAAAAATAAATAATAAAACTGTTAGGCTTACCTTACAAATCCTTGATCCTGGCCGTTCCAAAGACAGAAAATAACTGTAGTAATCCACACACCATACCGGGAGGGAAGGGCAAGAAGTCTGTCAGTCTGCAACAACAGAGGAGATGTTTTGATCAGCCTTTTCCCACAGCAACCCCTTGCTTTCATCCCAATGCAAGCTCAAAAGATACATAACTGGGAGGATAGGTACTGTGTCCAGAACTGACCACTCTTTCGGACCTTCTGATGGTACTTCCATGCAATCACACAAGTTCCAGTGTGCTATGGGCTCATGAAATTATTTTAACCATGCATACTTTTACATCCCATCATGCTGTAGGCTCATGAACTTGTTTTAACAATTTATAGTCTACATCCCAGTCATGCAGTGGTCTCATGAAGTTGCTTTAACAGTTTACAGTCTACATCCCAATCATACATTGGGCTCATGAACTTGTTTTAACAGTTTATATTCTACATACCAATCATGCGGTGGGCTCATGAACTTGTTTTAGCAGTTTGTAGTCTATGTCCCAATTAGGCGGTGGGCTTATAAACTTGTTTTAACAGTTTATAGTCTACATCCCAATCATGCGGTGAGCTCATTAACTTGTTTTAACAGCTTATAGTCTACGTCCTAGTCATGCGGTGGGCTCATGAACTTGTTTAACTTTATCTTTAACTTTTTCTCTCTTTTTTTTCCTTATTCATTCATACATTGACAAAATAAAACATCTCTCATACATCTTACCTTTCAAACCTGAGGGTAACTCCCTCAACACAAGGTGCTTCCTTGTGTTAATTTGTCCTTTACTGTATGTGCACATACATTAGTATTCTCATTTGCTGTGGGGTCCTCCCATTATTATTTGTATACCTTAAACAATTGGTGGCCTGTTTTATTTTTTTGGAAGGCCTAGTTTTGATCTGGTCAAGTACAGCTGAGTCTATGCAGTTGTTTAGGTGGTTATACAGGGCATCTGTGTACTTGTGAAGTCCTCTGCATAGGAGTCATTGTTGGCTGTGTTAGCAGGAGGTTTGAAACTTTTTATACCATCCTCTAGTAGGCTGTAGTTTGCTTTTGAGAAATCTTTCAGTTTTTTGCTCCTGTGGGGGTGTCAGGTCAGATCTTTACTTCAAAAGGGACAGATTTATGGCTTGATCTTACCAGGGAGGGCAAAATGCAGGGGGCAGTACAGTGACCCCTCATGTTGGTGACTATTAAGTCTAGGACATTTGACTCCCCCCGTGGAGGTGCAGACAGCAGTTCCAGGCTATTTGTATTGACAATGTCCAGGAACCTCAGGGTGAACATGTCTGTGCTCATGTATATCACCCAATTGATGGAAGGATAGTTGAAATCTCCCATGACCAAAGTGTGTGACTGCATAGTGAGTGACTTTAGCAAGCCCTGGTAGGTGGTGCGCTGCTCTTGGTTCATGGTGGGGGACCTGTAGCTAGCAATGATGTGGTGGGGTGTTTTACCTATAGTTAATTGGACCTGGGGAAGCTCAACAGAGTCATACTGTTTAACCAGTCTAGAGGTGTATTTGGCTTTAATGAAGTTGGCTACACCTCTACCTTTGGTTATTTCACACTTGTTTTGGGGTCTGAATGTGTGGAAGGCATTGTAGCCTTATACAGCCGGGGTACTCTCTGTGGCCTTGAACCATGTATCAGTGTCTGCACAGACATCAGAAAATTCCAAGGTGAGGAGTGCTTCCAGGGAGTGCAGTTTCCTGTTTTGGCACCTAGCTTTAAGCAGCATAACCTTGAGTTTGTCCTGAGTGGGTTTTTTTACATTGGAAATTTTGTTGTTTTGACATTGCCTAAAAAAGGCACTATGAGGGAGGCAAGTGCCTTTGCCAATATGCAAATTTATTATATTTTATTATTTATTTTACATTTGTTGACCGGGCTAGTCCAGCTGGATATATGTCCATTTTCAGTGGAGGCCCGGGGAGAAAAGCTCCAATGGTATTACAAGTAATTCACAGAAACAGGCAATACAAGGTAAGAATTATAAACACATTGAGTCAGAACATGAGATATACATGCAGACAGGCATAGTCATAGCAGGAAATTACATAAACAAAGTTTAGTAGATATTTGCTATACAAATTCTAAAAATATAAGTATATAATATGGAAAAAGGTGAAAAAGAAAATAATTAAAAGATTTAAAATTTTTTTTATTTTTTTTTTTTACATATGTCTATAGGATGTTGTGTGAGGAGGAATTAAGGAGGAAAGGAAAAAGGAAGTTTAATCTGGGTTGTTACAGGAACAAAGCCAGTGTTTATTGAGATGTGTTTTCAGCTGTCTTTTAAAGAGTGGAAGACTAGACAAAGATGAGATATCAGATGGCAGTTTGTTCCACATTTTTCCAACAGAGTTAGAAAAAAGTCTGTCACCTGCAGAGTTATTGGGTATGGTAATATTAACCAGTAGTTTGTTTGAAGAGCGTAGCTGTTTCAAGTTATTATAAGGCGTAATGAGGTTAGAGATAATTGGTGTTTTAGGAGGCTGATATAGAATTTTGTGAGCAGTTCAGAGCTGATGATAAATGAGCCTGTTAGGAAGTTCAAGCCAGCCTAGTTGTTTTAGGTTATGACAGTGATGAGTTCTGAAGAGGGATCCTGTGGCAAATCAAGCAATATTATGGTAAGATGTAGCAAGTTTCTTGAGGTTATTTTTAGAGAGAATGGTATAAATAGGGGAAGCATATAGAAGGGTAGAGATAAGGTGAGAACTAGCTAAGGTGGTCCGAGCTTCAGGTGTAAGGAATGGTTTGATTCTATAAAGGGAACCAATCTTTTTGTTTATTACTCTTATTGTGTTGTTTATATGAGAATCAAAATTGAGATTGTTGTCAATAGTTATTCCTAGTAGTTTTGTAGTAGCATCAGGAGAAATCAGAGTGTTATCAGAGGAAATAATAGAGAAGTTAAGAAAGGTTGATTTGTGGGTAGGTGAGTACAATAGCAACTTTATTTTCTTGGGGTTGAGGAGTAGGCAACGGTCAGAGAACCAGTGTTCAACAGTGGAAAAAGCTTCTTAGGTAAGTGACAGGAGTTCAGTCTGAGAGGAAGCAGTGCAGATTATAATGGAATCGTCTGCATATTGTATGCAAGTAGTGTTTGGAATAGTTGACTGGAGGTAGTTAATAAATATAGAAAATAGGAGTGGGCCAAGGATAGACCCTTGAGGTACACCTAAAGCGATAGGAAGGAGATTAGATAATGAGTTTTTCCAAAGTACTGCCTGCTGACGGTTTTCTAGGTAAGATGTAAACCAGGATAAGGAAGAAGGATGAATTGAAAGAGATTTTAGTATGTGCAGAAGAAGTTTATGATTAACCATATTGAAAGCTTTTGAAAGATCTATGAAGATAGAAGATGATAGATTAGTGTTGTTACGGATATGGTTGATAGCGTTAGTAAAGGAGAGTAATGCAGTAGTGGTACTGTGAGAAGGTCTAAATCCATGTTGACTGTTAGCAAGTAGGTTGTTATGGAGAAGGTGGTTAAGGAGTTGTTTATGGATACATTTTTCCATGAGTTTGGCTATAGGTGATAGCAATGCTATGGGACGAAAATTAGAGAAGTCATTAGAATTGCCCCCTTTGTGTAGTGGGATGATGTAAGATATCTTCCAAATGGAAGGGAAAATTCCTTCCTTTATAGATCTATTTATCAGGATTGAGATGGGATAGGCAATGGCTTTAGCTCCTATCTGCAGAAATTCTGCAGGAAGTTTGCCTGCAGAGGGGGTGGTGGGTTTAAGTTTATGGAGTAGGGATAAGATAAATGAGGTAGATACAGGTTGAAGGTAAAGGGGAAGAGAAGTGTGTAAAGTAGGTGTGGGTAATTTAGAGATGTCAGGAGGTAGGTGATTTGCTAGAGTTTGGATAGTATTGGTGAAGAAAGAGTTGAAGTCATTAGCTATTTGTGTAGGATTGTTTGGATTATAGTCCTGGGGATTTGGTGTGAATGACTGGCCTGTGGATAGAAGATTATTAATACTAGCCCAAAATTTTTTGGGTTCTTTTTTGGTGGTTTGTTGTAGTTGAAAGTAATAGTTCTTTTTATCTGCCAGGATGGCTTTTTTTGTACTATTTCTAAGCTCTCTGAAGTTATGGTGGTCAGTTAGGTTCTTAGTGGAACGCCATTTATCCCAGGATTTATTTCTGAGAATGATTTTTTGCTTAGTATTGTTGGTTAGCCAGGGTGCTGTTTTAGCTTTGGTTCTAATAGTGCGACTTGAGGCATGGTGATCTAGTATGGATAGGAATGTAGAATTAAAGTATTCAACAGCATCATTAAGCGGAAGGTATTTTAGTCGGGACCAATTACATTGTCTTAGTTCAGCAAGAAACTGATCAGAGTTGAATTGTTTTTTTGATCGTAGTGTTTTGTAGGTGGTAAGTAAGTCTAGGCTTGATTTGTGCCTAATGATATAAGTTAGTGAGTGGTCACTTAGATCATCTGGAAGGGTGCCTAATTGATAGGTTTGTTGGGGAGTATTAGTAAGAATCCAGTCTAAGATGGTTTCCTTAT
Organism: Protopterus annectens; assembly: GCF_019279795.1. Classification (NCBI taxonomy): domain Eukaryota; kingdom Metazoa; phylum Chordata; order Ceratodontiformes; family Protopteridae; genus Protopterus; species Protopterus annectens. The sequence continues at coordinate 908,819,047 of NC_056729.1, forward strand.
TGTTGGTTTTATTAGTTCTTGTTTAAAGCCATATAGGTTTATATGGGAGGTGGGGTTAGTACTGTTACAGGAGTACCAATTGATGTTAAAATCACCTAAGACTAGTGTTTCTTGAGGGAGGTTGGTAGAGAGAAAATTGAGGATATGTTCGAGAGTGTTGATATTGTTTCCAGGAGGGAGATATGCACATATGATGTTTATGGCTTTAGTAGTATTGACTTGGAGTTTGGAGCTAATTATTTCAGCATTATTGTCAAGGTTAAAAGTCAGATTTAAAGTACTAATTTGGAGTTGTGTTTTGTAGAGAACTCCTCCCCCTTTTTTGGTAGCACGATCATGTCTAATGATATTATAACCAGGTGGGCTAATTTCATTGTCTTTGATTGATGGCTTTAGCCATGTTTCAGTTAAGCATAACATATCAAATTGATGGGTTTCAAGGAGGGCATGGATTTGACTAATTTTGTTACAAATACTTTGTATATTGAGATGGGCAATAGAGAGAATTGTTGGGTATGGAAAGTGAGAGAGATGTAGTTTTATCTAGTACTTTGTGTGTTTTTGTTTTATTATGTTGTGGGCCTGGATTAGGATGAATGTCTCCATCTAACAAAAGGTGGAGGAGTTTAAGGTATTTTGATTGATGGAGTAAGTAAAAGATGTCAGATATTTTCCTGGGTTTAGGTTTACTTAACTTGAAGTGAGCTATTCTATGGTATTTGGCATGTAGATAGTTGGGTTGTGTGGTAAGGTTGGAGAGGGAAGGGGAGAGAGGTGATGTATATGTACTGGTGTACTTAGAGGGGAATGAATAAGAAGAGTTCAATAGGTATTCATAAGAGGTTAGGATGTAAGTAATTATAAGAGAAGATATAAGTGATAAGCAGAAGAGCTGTTTAAGCTGTGGAGGGGTGATTGATATACCCATTTTTGTGTGAATAGAGGTTAGGAAAGAGTTAAGATGTAGTTTGAGGTATGTTGATAGGTAGTTGTAAAAGAGAGTAGATAGGGGGAGGAGGTTTAGATAATTAGTGGGTGTGGTGTTCAAGGAGAGATTTGGGTTGGTTTGTGATATTAGGTGTCTAATTGGTATGGAAAGGATAGGGTGTGTCTACTAGTGGTATAAAGGTAGGACCACTGGGGGCAGGTGGGAATTGGGGGCAGGATAGGGGAGCGGAGTGAGCCTGCAGGGTGAACGGAGCGGGTAGAGACAAGAGAGAGAGCTGTCGAGGAAGACAATGTGTAGAGCAGGAAATGTAAGCAAGTATGTCAGAGGGTAAGTATGTGGAAGTATGTAATGAGGCTAGAGAGAGAAAAGTAGGGAAGTAAAGAGTTAGATTGTGGTAAAGGTACCCTGGGATTTGGATGGGAGAGGTGATAGAATAAGTCAGTGAAAGTAAAAATGTAGTAGCAGGGTTGGGGCAGTAAGGTAATGAATTTGGTGTATGGATAGAAATGCATAAAGCTAAAGATAGAGCGCCACCTAGAGGATGGTCGCTTAGCTACAGCTAAGTGTTCTCATACAGGGTAACAAGCTGAGGAGATAGTGAGTAAGGAAATATCACAGAGAGAGAATAGGCTGGATAAAGGGTTAGCTAAAGAGAACAAGAATGGAAAAATAGGGGCAAGTTGGCTGCTGGCTATTCTGGGTGGGAAGCTGGCCTAGTGAGACAGAACCATTAAATCTTAAATAGTGGTATAAAGTACAGGTAGCTGGATATACACATACTTTATCAGTTTTAGAAGGGTTGTTTTCACTGAGACTGGTAGGTGGAATCCAAGTTCAGTTAAGTTTCCAATGCTTTCAGGAGGGATTATGCAGGTTATTCAGTACAGGGATGTACTAGTTCACTAGACTAAAGAAAGAAGGAAGAGAGAGGAGGTAGTGAGCCAAACATTAAAACAGGGATAAGAAAGCAGAGAAGGTTTTTCAGGCACAAATTAGTTAGATATGCAGCAATACATCAGTAAAAATCAACACTACAGCATGGTCTGTCAACCATGTCTCCCCAGGCTGACAGATACTGGATTCCCTGGATTGACTTGAGAAGCTAAGCCATATGTTGAAGTCAATCATTTTTGTCTGTATGGTGACATCATCCTGGGTGAAGGTAGAACACTGCTTAGGGTTAGGGACATACCTGCCTGGGACACATAATCTGAGAGTTCGGTCATGTGTCTCTTCATATAGTCCAGAGAGGTATGTCTCTAGTCATTCACCCCAACATGTACTATGGCAGAGTCATAATGATAATTGTTGAGTTACTCATGTGCATGAATTATTTGATGGATCCTGGCACTTGACAAGGAGCTGACCATGACTTTCTCCTTGTCCAGCCTGGTGAGGACGATATCTATGTGTCTCACTATGGAGTTGTCGATGACCAGGACATCTAGTTTTGAGGTTAAAACAAAAACAACTGGCAACTTCACTGAAGACCACAAAGTTTAATGAAGCGCTTTTCATCCAAATACTTCTTTGAACTTCATCAGATACTAACATTTACAAAAATCAAGTTTAAATAGTCATGTTTAACCATGATTAAAATCAGGTGATCTCTCCATCTTAAAATTTAAAGGAACAGTAGTTAAAATAGCATTGTGAACATAATATGCATTTTCCTGTTCTTTAAAACTGCCTTATTAAACAAGCAAATTAATACATTTATCGTAGCAGCAATATGGTGAAAATCATATATGAAAATTCTGTAAAAATGTAAAGAGTCTCCTCATTTATCTAACCTTACATTATAAATATTTTCAAGTAAAAAATGAATAAATAAAACATAATTTCTATAATGTTGTTACTACATTATAGAAATTATGTTTTACTTATTAATTTTGTGGATTCAATCTTCAGTGAATTTGCCAGTTGTTTTTGTTTTAATTTCTCAGTTTTTTTGTATCTTGGATTTTGGAGTTATTTAGTTTTGAGGTGTTTTGCATAATGGGCTTATCTGCTGAGACACTGATGTGTGTGTTGTTATGTATAGTGGATTCTATTTGTTTTGCAGTGTGTGCAAGTGGTTTGAACTTGGGAGGTCTCTGATCATTTGGTAGGCTTCTATTGAGTACTTCTGTGTATGTGTGTTTATGTGTTGTGACCTTGTTTTGTGTGAGAAGTGATGCATGTGTGCTGACAGCTTGTTTGATGCCCAGTTTGTTTTTTCATGAGAGAATCGATTCCAAATTCATAGTCTAATTACATCTTTCATCTTTCACATATTACATTTGTTTATTTTAGGAGTAAGTGGTTGTCAGTATGCATGAGGTAATTACTACTTTTCTAAGGATGCCCATGTCAATCAGGCTTGCTGGAGAAATGGTTGGAAACTAGCCATCCATTATGGCAGGTTATTACCATAACTACTATTTGGGAGTGGGCTAGTTTTGCCAGATTTTGCTCTAAGATTAAAAAATGTGCTTATTCTATTGAAGGCTAGGGATGAAAACTATGGCAACGCATCTCAGTGTGCAATTGAGTTTCCTGCAATGCAGCAGGAAGGCTTGGGAGGGTTCACTAACAGATGTCTAGGAGAAAATTGTGTTTCAAGGTGTTTGTGTCTATACAGGGCACCGCTGAACCCCAGTGAGGGGTGCCAAATATGCACAAACACAAGGCTTAAATACAGGTGAAATCAAGCACATTTAAGATAAATTACCAAGGGGAAAGCACACAATGAGTTTTCCTCCATAAATCTCAAACTCAGCGCTCGAAAGCACACAATGAGTTTTCCTGCAGTAATCTTCAACTCAGATGAGGCTCAGACTACACACTTCTGCCCCAAGGGTGCAGACAGGGCCCTCCTAATGCAAGATGTCTGGAATAATGCTCAAGTGTAACAATACAGTCTAAAGTCAGCATGTCTTAAGCTAGTCTATGCTATGAACTAGCTACTGAAGGCAAAATAACAGTTTTTTTAAAGTGCAAAAAAATGCAGTAAAAATCAGAAAAGAATGAGGCAGCAAAATGATAAAATACAGTCAGCAAAGTGCAAGGAAAACTGAAAAAGTACTTATGTTTTTGATTTTATCAGTTGATGCTTTGGATTTCAGCAGAATCTCTCCAGACCTCTGGCAAAAGTCATTAAACATTGAACAGCTCAAGTTAGATGCCCTGTAGTGGTACTGCCTTCTGCACAAACTGGCAGCTCTTTAAGCAGCTGTGAACAGTGGGAGACTATGGACAGTGTTTCATACACAGGATTTTAAACTAGAGAAGTTTGCTTATATACAAGGCATGGGGAACCACATTTGCACATTTTATGCCAGCAGGATGAAAGACTTTTTACATAGTTAATCCCTCAGGTCAATCAGATAAAAACACAATAAACTTTTAACCAGCAGTTTGCAACTTGGATGGGTTGAATTCAACTCTGCTCCCACCAGAGTGCAAAAGAACCCTCTTAATGTGAAACAAACTGTTTTTGAGCTCAAGGGCAGTAACAAATGCTTTACAGACTTCTTGCAGTATCAGGAATCATTGGAAATAAGTTCACTAACCCTGAGAAATGTTCAACAAACTACAGAAAAAGGCACACAATGAAAGAGAACAACACAGAAAAACTTTGCAAAACTTAGAAATATTTTGGCAGACTCGTGAGAACTTTGGGAAACTTAGAACAGCTTTTGCAGTACCAGAGGAGGTGGGAAATATTAGAATAGTGTTAAAACAACCTAAGAATAGTACAGTAACAAACAGTTCATTAACAAGTGCAGGCTGAAAAACAGTGATAAATTCAACAAAATCAACAAATGCAGCACAGAAGTGTTAAACAGTACTGAGACAGTTAACAATTGCAAAAAATTACTTCTATCAGCTTTGTTGGCCCAGGCGGTTTTAGAAGCAATCCCACTCTTGTAGTCACAGGTGTCCAAACCAGGCACAGGAAAGCTGTGAAAAAAATTGTATTAAGGAAATGTTTGTTTTGATGAAGCATTCCAAGTTTTTGGTGGGTCTTTTTGATGTTATTTTGGATATGACAGTCAAATTTCATTTTATCAACAAGTATGACTCCTAGTAGCATACTGTGGGATACTATTTCAATTTCAGTGTTGTTAATGGAGCAAACCTTGAAATTATCTTTGTTAGGTGATAGGAGTTTTAGAGTGAATGGGATGAGTTTGGTTTTGTTGGGATTAAGGAATAGTTGTGCATTTATTAGCCAGTTTTCAATTAAAAAATACTTCATGGGAAATTTGTTGCAGGTGTCTTAGGTAGACAAGCATATGATAGTGGAATCATTGGCACATTGGATAAATGTTCCTAGACTACTGGAAGTATGGAGGCCATTGAGGATGATATTAAATAGTAAAGGATAGATCTCTGGGGCATGCATGTGGAGATGAGGAGACAGTGACAAATGGAGATTTGCCATTTCACATATTGTTCTCCATTGAATGAAGGAGAATGAAAGACCAAGGTGACAAAGATTGAAAAGGAGTTGGGATTGTGCGAATAGGGCTGACACTATTTTACCTGAGTCTTTGGCTTTATTGACTATATCCATGAAGGAGAGCAATGTTGTGGTAGTACTGTGGCCTGGTAGGAAGCCATGTTGAGTTTTGGTGATGAGGTTGGAATGAAGTAAGAATTGAAGGAGTTGCTGGTGAACATATTTCTCTAGAATGTTTGAGAATGGTGACAAGATGGCTATAGGATGATAGTTCAATTGAGTGACCTGCTTTGTGTAAGGGAATAACATGAGAAATTTTCCATATGTCTGGTCTATATGATTCCATGATTGATCTGTTAATAAGGATGCTAACTGGGTATGTTATCGTGTCTGATGCTAGTCTATCATCAGAGAGGGAGCCATGTTTAAGTCTGGATAATAGTCTTTTTATTTGGAATATGGGCACAGGGTGAAGAAAAAATTCAGTGGTGATGGGAAAGGAAGAGGTTTGAGGAGATGTGTTATGAGGTGGAGTGTTGTTGGTATTAAAGATGGCGGAGGTTAGAGTGTATATGCTTTGTACGAAGAATGTGTTGAAATTGGTGGCTATTTGTAGGGGGAAGCATCGGTGTGGGACATGGGTCATTTTTAGTACCAGGGTTTAGTAGGAATGCTTTAGAGGCAAATAATTTTTGAGGTTTCTTCTGTGTTTGTCTTGTATATGAGTGTTGTATAATTTTTTTTCTCTATTTTCTTTTTTACTTGATTACAGAGTTGTCTAAATAGTTGCCAGTTTTGGCAAATTTCATTTTTTCTACATGTTCCATGCTTTATCTCTGTCTTTCTTGTGGAGTTTAGTGGACTTGGAGAGCCATGGGTTAAGATTATGATGAGTTCTTTGGGTGAGAGTTGAAGATGTTAAGAAATGTTATTAAAGCATTCTACTGCTCCCTTTAGGGGAAGATATTTTAGGATGGATCAGTTAATAGATTTTAGGAATTCTGTAAAAGAGTCTTGGCAGAACTCAGTTAGGTTACAGGCAGATTTAAGTATGTACTTCTTTATGGTTTCGGTTATAGTCCTGAGGGCATAGGTTGGATAGTGATTGCTGAGGGAGTCAGGACATGTTCCTGTTGTAAGGTTCATACTGACAATTAAAGTAACTTTTATTTCTCTGTTCCTCTAACTGCCTCCTTCACAGCAACTCACCTAGACTGGACCTTCTAAAGCCAAGCTCTACTCTTTCAGTACTTTGCATTCTGATTATAACAGCCTATCCACTAGTCCGAACAAACAAAGTTAGCAGGGTTGGAACCTAGTATCCAATGAAGAATTGATTCATGTTTGGTATTTTTGTTAAATCTTGTGGGAGAATTAATAATTAGGATATAAGTAAGTAGAATTATGTAGTTTATAGGGGTATCTGTAGAGAAGTTGAGCCAGTCAACATTAACATCCCCTAATATGACAGTTTCCATACTTATCTTGTTAGAAATCCTGGCTAAGATTTCTTCAAGTATAGGGATGTTATGTCCTGGGGGGATGTATATCATGCATATGCTTTTAGATGTATTTAGTTTTAGTACTTAGACAATAATTTCAACTTTTGAAAATGTTGAGATATTTTCATAGAGTGGGGTTACAAAAAGTGTATTTGGTAAAAGTAGGGCTATACCACCTCCATTTTCATTAGCTCTGTCTAACCTGACTATATTATAATTTGGCAGAAGTATTTCATTGTCCTTTATGTTTGGATTTAACCATGTTTCTTTTAATGCTAGTATGTTGAGTTTGTATGGATTAATTCAGGTGTGGAAGGGGGTGAGTTTACTGCAGATGCTTGTCAGATTTAAAGTAGTACAATTTAGGGATTTAGAGTGAATTTTGTTGTTAGTATTATAGGGTAGTCCTGGGTTGGGGTGTATGTCTTCTGACTTAATTATGGTAAGGGGAATTGAGTTGTTATTGTTTTTGTTGGGATTACTTGCAACTTGATTCTTGGGTGGAGTGTATGGACGTATTTTAGTTTATGGCAGTAGATGTAATTAATGGTAATTAAATTAGGTGAGATTTCTGTATAGCTGTTTTGAGTTTAAAGGTTTGTTATACATGTTCCACCTGTGTTACAGTTTGTTTTAAGAGAAAGGAATGGAGGAGATGAGAGGTGTTTGAGAAGAAATAGGATTAGGGTAAGGCAGGAGGTAGTAAGTGTAGTAGAAATATTATGTGGAGTTGTAGTGTAGCGTACTGGAAGACTTGTTAGAAAATTGTACAGTGTTAGTGATATGAGGATTTAGGGGAATGTAATATGAGAGTGAGTGCGAGTATGTAATTTGAACAAGAATGAAATGAGATGAAAACTGGTAGCAATAGTAGACTTGATTTGTACAGGGTGTGTCTTGAGTGGTGGAGAGGAGTGTAATAGAGACTGAGTAACTGGTGTGAGGTGTGGACTGGTGTAATAAGATAGGGAGAGGAGTCAAGGGAAGCATAAGGATGTGTCTCCTGGGTATATGAAGGAATTAAGGATAGGGTAGCGGAGCGGAGTGAAGCCCAAGCCTAGGGAGGGCTGAATGGAGCAGATAGAATCTGTGTGACTGCTATGTTAAGAAGCAATCAATCAAGCTACAAAAGGTAAGAAATTTCTTACCAGGCCCTGACTGTTATTTAATCCTGAACTAGGAAGCTACTGATAATCTATATATTGGCTTAGAATTTCATATCAAGAACTAAGTTTGCACTCTGGGAAGTAAGAAAGAGTTGCTGGGCAGTACAAATTATTATTTACTGCACAGACAGAAAAGATCCAGGAAGACAGATTCTATGGTGGACTGACCTGAATTGCATTAAATTGCCAGGAGTGATAGTGGGTGCAGTTTTAATTTGGTAGGGGAGCTTGGTGGCAGGGTCTCCTGTTATGTGCACACTTAGTTCTTTGAAGTGGGGTATATAACCTGTGATGAACAACGTCACAATAGTATATTAAATTAAAACTTTGAGTAAACTTAAGCAATGGTAGTAAAGTCTATTGAACAAGATAGTGATCCCTACTTCTTGCATTTTAGACCGATGGGCGGGGTATTGTGTTTCACTGCATGTTTGTTCAGAGAAAGAGTGGATAGACTGTTATAATCAGAATGCAAAGTCCTGAAAGAGTAGAGCTTGGCTTTAGAAGGTTCAGTCTAGGTGAGTTGCTGTGAACAGAGAACAGAGGAACAGAGAAATAAAAGTTACTTTAATTGTCAATATGAGTCTTACAACAGTTACAGTCTATGCAATAACAGATTGAGACATGGATAGGATATAGAATAGTGTGGATATAAAATATTAATATGGAAGATACCTTTAGAAATATTAAGAATTCTGAGTGTGAACTTCAATTATTACATTAAGTCTAAGGATAACTAGTACAAAGAAGTAGTTACCTAATACATTGTACAGAGTATATTATGAAAAGGCATCGACTTTCTAATAGTAAGCTAAAAGAATTTAGGAAATTAATAAAGTATATGATTCAGTTTGGAAATATAAAGAATTAACCAAAATACAATTAGTCACATTTCACTGATGCAGTGTGGACAAAACATGACCCTACGTTAAGCAGTTACCCTTCAGTTTACAGCAAGAAATTGGTTTAAAAATAAATCAATTGACCATCATAGCAGACACATTAATGCATAACAGCAGCTAAATGTGATGTTGCAGAAAGCAATGACTCCTTAGTTTAATGCTGGAATTTTACATTACAAAAATCAATTGACCATCATATCAAGACCCTAGAAAAGTTGAACAAATGCAATACAAGTACAGTTGACCATGTAGTGCTGAAGCCATGGCCACTATTAAAAGTAAGGTTAGAGATGCATGCTCAATTAAACAGTGATGTCTGTATATCTAAATGTACTATAAACTGATTAAGAAATAGCAAACCTGCTTGCCAATAAATTCAGCTCAGATTTCATCCCCTCATCACCTCTGGTCACTCCTTACGAAATACCCCCTACCATTCTGTTGCCTGTTATCACAAAAGAACAGGTCATCACTGTGCTCTCTAAAGCTAGAAGTACAGCATCAGTGGGCCATGATAGAATCCCAGGGTAACTATTAAATAGCTTGAAACAGGACCTAGCAGACCCACTTGGATTTTTACTTAATCACAGTCTCCAAACAGGCTTTGTCCCAGTAGAGTGGAGGGCATCAACAGTCATCCCTCTACACAAGGTGGGGTGGAGGGCATCAACAGACCCAGGGAACTTACCAACCCACAAGTCTGACTAGCCTCACATGCAGGGCTATGGAAAGGATAATCTTGGACCTAATTAACAACAACAGGAAATCTCCAGACTCTAGATCCAACCCACTCTGGCTTCATCAGGGGAGGTCCTGCCTGCTCAATCTGGTAGACTTCTTTGAGAAGGTCACCAAAGCCATGGATGATGGTAAGACGCCTACCATGTCCTGGTCAAAGCATTTGACACAAATACCCCACCCAGGTATTATAGATAAACTCACAAAAATTGGCCATAAACCTCTAAATCACAAGATGGATAGTCAAATGAGTCACAGAGAGGACACGTTATTAGAGCAGGGGAATCAACATCCAGCAAGAGGCCTCTCACCAGTGTTGGGCCTCCTCCTGTTTGCAATATACTTCAAAGATGTCAAGGCACACGTAGATGGCCTTTGGCTGACCATATTTGCTGATGACTGCCGGTTGGGAGCAATCACTGACTCCAAAACAATGTTGATATCCTACAGAAAAGACTGACACAGACTAATGACAGGTGTCAGAGTAATGGCGTCAAACTAAATGCAAAGAAATGCATAATAATATATTTTGGGAAATCAAATACCCCTGCAAATTACAACATGATAGCACTGCACTAAAAGTGGACCCAGTAGTGAGAGATCTAGATTCTCAGATATATAGTAATCTGAACTTTGACCCCCATGTGTCCGCAGTGGTCAGGCAAGCCTTCTATGCAATTCAGCTTATAAGTAAGGACATGGCATTTAGGTCTCAGGATGTCATAATACCACTGTACTCACCCTCATCAGACCAATATTTGAGTATAATGCACCCTTTGGCATATACTTCACCAGGCACCTGCAAACAGTTGGAGTATCCTCAGAGCTTTCTCACCAGAAAATACAGGATATAACCAACATGTCATATGCAGACCTATCACTGTATTCAGTTTCCTACCAATTAGTGAGGGGTGATCTATACCTGACCTACAAGGCAGCTTCAGAACTGGCCCTAAAGGAAATGTTGCATGTTCATAAAACAAAATGCATGAGGGTTACCTGCTCCAGGAATCTAAACTTGATCTCTCACATGAATAGATCATACTGGAGAGACAGATATGTATTCCAGAGATTGCCTCTCCTGTGGAATAGGTTTCCTAGTCACATGAAGCAAAATGCTTCCCTGACCATCTTTAAGCTCCATCTGTTCCAATGGATGGGAAATCAAAAGTTCAATCCTTGGGTGTCCCCCATGTCCCTTATGGACATAGGCAAATTGCCAAAACCACACTTGATGACCATTGTTATCTGTTTCCTAGGAATAGAAAATTGGGTAAAACCTGGGAAAAACTGGCTAGGTTTGTAAGTGCTCTTGAGCCATTAGCCTAGTAATCTCCAAAGAACCTATAAACTTGTGGAATGCCCAGTACTCAGACATGGTCTAAGAAATACCACTATGGGGACAGCAAGGGTTTTGGCCAGTAAGTAAGTGGAAGCCATCGAGCATGAGGTGTAGGTCATATCTAGAGAAGCAGGTTGGCATTTCAGGGTGACACATACTGGAATAAAACTAGTTATTAAATTATTGAAGTCAATTCTCTTGTATAATCTTGTCAGAAAGAATTCTTTATTTTTCATATCCATGCACAGTTACACACTGTGCACTTCCCAAGCATAGTGCACTCTTTTCTTATCCGCTTCTCATTATTCTTCTAGTTACTTTCACTCCATTCTTTCTTTTGACTGATAGTAAATCACCACCTATTTCCATTCTTCACTCTCTGTTTCTCACACCGTTCTCATCTTCTGCTTTATACTTCTCCTTACAAGAACTAGAAATCTCCTATGCAGCTCACCCGTCTGGCATTGCTCTTGTTTTAAAGTTTCTATTACACTGTAAGTATCTGTTGCCACATTACTTTTGCCTGCCAGTTCTCACCTTTCATTCCTCATACTCCACATGTAAAATTCCCAGGAGTTTTGCCCTCTTTTCAATATATCCATTTCCAGATTTCTAGAACCTGTATCCAGATCTTTTTTGCCCAGGTACTTTCTTAGAACATATGATTCATGCCCATCTCTTCTGTCATGCATCTCCAGCATCTTGAGTCTGTTTTTCTTCCCTTCTTATATAGTTTTCACTGTATGATCCCTTAAAACCTCTTGTAAAAGAGGATAATGGGATATATGCAAATGATCCCTTAAGGACATCAGGTGTTTCAGCTATATGGCAGTTCTGAATGCCCATGACTTTTTTCTTTTTAAGTCTGTTAATGGACAAATTCAAGCCAATAAAGCCAGACCCCACTAGCTGTGGACATGCATGTTTCAGTCTTCTAGTTACAACAACCCTGTGTTTCTAAAGGTTAGCCAAACAGTCCACTTATGCTGTGCTGCTAAAGTCATAAGAAGGCATTCCTATCTGACTGTGTAGGTCATCCCTGCCTGCATTCTTCCCTTTTGCTGTTCTGTGTCCACCAGTTCAGTTCTTCCATTCTTTTTTATTTGTATTTATTTTTTTTCTTTTTATTAACTCATTCTTTCCCCATTTGTATTATTCTCAGCAGAATCTCATCCAGTCTCCTTACTAGCTCCTTTACCATCACCTTGATATCTTTGTTTATTAAGGGTATTCATCTGTATTCCCCTACTTCCAACCCATCTTCCCCCTTTGTGCCCCTTATTTCTCCTATTTCACTTATCTTTTCATAATCCTTATTCATAACTATTCATAGGTTCATAGGTTCATACTAGGCTATCTGCCCTAGGGCATTTATAAGTCTAGCCAGAGTGTGTTTGGCTTTCGCCACCCATTTTAAATTAATTTTGCTATGCCCTTTTTCGAGGTTAGTATACTGTGCCTCTGTCTGACAGTGACACAGAAGTGATACCCAGGGTAAACCTATGATCTCCCATCCACTCATCAAGATTCCTCTTGAAGAGAGTCAATGAGGGACTCTGCCTAACCTGGACTGGGATTTTATTCCAGAGTGAAGGGAGCCTCTGGGTTATGAATCTGTCCCTCCAGCATGTCCTATTTATTTCAGTGCTGAGGTTCAAGTCTCTCGGCGTAGCTCGATGGGATTTGGATTTTCTGAGGTGCAGCATGTCCATTAATTCCGGGTTGGACATGGCCTTATACGTCAGGCACAGATCACCTCTGAGCAGGCGGTATGCCACTGAGTAGAGCTGGAGTTTCTTTAACCGGGCAGCATATGGTATCTGTTTGAGCCCTTTGATCCTCTTGATGAGGTACTTTTGGGGTCTTTCCAGTTGCTGCAGGTGTCTGGTAAGGTACATCCCAAAAGGGGCATTGTACTCAATTATGGGCCTGATGAGGGATGAGTAAAGAGGCACAATGACCTCCCCTGATCTAGATGTGAATCCCTTCATGATTAGGTGGGCTATATAAAATGTTTTTCTAACCACTTTGGCCACGTGGTTGTCAAATGAGAGATTGCTATCAACTTGGGTCCCCAGGTCCCTAATTACTTCTTCTGTACTTAATGGATTTCCACCTATGTGGTAATTTGTGGGCACTTTGTTTTGCCAAAGGGGATGACTATACACTTTTGGTGTTTAGCTTGAGGCCATGGCTCTGGCACCAGTTGTCTGTTTCTATGAGGCCCTTTTGGAGGATGCTTGTATCGGCTGGAGAGTCGATTATGGCGCCCAGTTTGCAGTCATCTGCAAACTTGGTCAGCCACAGTCCTTTCCTTCCATGTTGGCCTGTACCTCCAAGAAATATATACAAGAGAGGTCCCAGGACTGAGCCTTGTGGGACACCACTTGTAACTGGTTTGGAGTCTGATATGGCTCCAGCAATTCTAACCATGTGGGTTCTGTCCTTGAGCCAGTTTGCAACCCATCTAGTGACATAGGGGTTTATATTTAAGCTGGTGAGCTTATCTATAATGCCCGAGTGGGGTATTGTATCGAAGGCTTTTGCAAGGTCCAGGTAGGCTGTGTGGACCACCTTCCCCTCGTCAATGGCCTTGGTGACTGTTTCAAAGAAATCGACCAGGTTTAAGAGGCAGGATCTGCCCTTAACAAAGCCGAACTGGGTAGAATCCAGTGTCTGTAGGTCCCCAATATCTTTATTTATGAGGTCCATGATGATCCTTTCCATAGCTTTGCAGACAAAGCTAGTCAGGCTTAGTTTCCAGGATCCATTGAGTTACCACCTTTGTGGAGAGGGACCACTGTTGCTGTACGCCACTCTTTGGGTACATATCCTGTAGTAAGACTGAGATTGAACAGTAGTTTTATGTTTGGGTTTAGCTCTTCTTGGAGTTCATGTAGGATGCAGCCCAGGACACCGTCTGGTCCCACTGATGCTGTGTTTTTTGCTTTGGAGAGGGCGGCTCTTACCTGAGCATCTGAGATGTCAGGGGGGAAGCACTCTGCTGGGACAGATATTTGCCCTTTTGGTGGGGAGGGGGGGAGTTTGTGCTGAACCTGTCAGCTAGGATGTTGGCAATGTCTGTGGGTTCGGTGTATTTTTTGTCATTTTGGACTAATTCTGAGCATATCTGGGAATTCCCACCCAGGTTCCTAACATAACTAAAGAAAGCCTTGTGATTATCCTTAGTGTCCTGTGCAATTTTTCTCTCGAAGCTGGCCTTAGACGATTTTATGAGTGCCTGTAGTTGTTTGCTAATACTGATCAGAGATGCTTTCCCTTTTTGGGATTTTGCTCTATCATGTAGTAGCTTCCTCTTTCTATTGTATAGTTTGTTTATGGCTGGGGTCCACCAGACAGGACGTCTGCCTTTGGAGGATTGGGTCTTGGTTTTATTTGGGATTGCATGATCCATGCATTCCTGAAGGTGTTAATAGAATGCGTTTATAAAGGATTCTGCAGTCTGGGCCGTATTTTCCACAGGCCCGGGGGCTTTGAAGGATTCCACCTCGGTTTTGAGGAGTGTGAAGTTTGCTTTAGAGAAGTTTTTCACTGTGGTTTTCTGGGCAGGGGGTGGGGTCGGGATGTGAATATCCAGTGAGATTAGTTTATGGTCTGATCTTACCAGTGAGGGATACACTTCTGTTCTAGAATAGAGTCCCCATGTTGGTGATGATCAGGTCCAGTATGTTTTCCCCTCTTGTGGGAGTGGTAACAAGTTGTTCCATAGCATTTGAGTTTATAAATTCTATGCACCTTTGGGCTAGGGTGTTGGAGCTAGAGTAATGCTCCCAGTCTATGTTTGGGTAGTTGAAGTCACCCAATATAATGGTGTTTGGAGAGACCTTAATATTTTCCAGTGTTCTCAGGAAGGCCGAGTGGGGTTCCTGGGTTTGGGAGGGTGGTCTGTAGCAGGCTATAAACTGGAAGGCAGTTTTACCAACTGTTAGTTGCACATGGATAGTCTCTGATGCTTCGTGCTGTGCCACCAACCTGGAGGTGTGGGTATCTTTGATGAATATTGATACTCCCCTCCTTTTGTGGTTCAGTCCAAGTTTTGGGGCCGAAAAGCATGGTATGAGGTATAACCTGGTAGTGCTGGGGTGCTCTCGAGCCTTGAACCAGGTTTCTGTTGCTGCACAGATATCGATGTTCTCCATGCTAAGGAGAGTTTAGAGTGCATGCATCTTGAGGTTTAGACTTCTGGCATTGAGTAGCATTACTCTTAGTTTCTTATCCCTTGTGATACCTATGGAGGTGGGTTTGTCTTTTGAGCCTTGCCTAAAAAAGGCACTATGGGGGTAGCAAGAGCCTTTGCCAATATCCGAAAGCCCAGGGGTGACAGGTGCAAGCCGTCCCTAGCAAAGCATCGTGGCATGTCGAGCATGTCATCCCAGGCTGACAGGCATTGGATCCCCTTTGAGTGACACCAATACTTAAGCCAATTGTTGAAATTGATCATCTTGTCTTCATATTGTGGCATCATTCTTGGTGAGGGTAAGATGCTACTCAAGGTCAGGGTCATACCAGCTTGGGCTACATGCTCAGAGAGCTCCTCTATGTCTCTTTTCATGTAGTCCAGGGAGGTACATCTCAGGTCATTCACACCAGCATGGACAATGACTGAGTCATATTTGTACTTGCCTTGGAGTGACCTGAGTGCTTGTGTTATGTGGTGGATCCTAGTGCCTGACAGGCAGCACACCGTGACCTTCTCCTTGTTCAGCCTGGTGAGCAGGACGTCAGTGTGCCTGACAATAGAGTCACCTATTACAAGTGAATCAGGTGTGTTGTTTAGCCTTAAGGGCTGTGACTGTTCAGCACACTGGCTTTGTGAGCTATGTGTTGCACGTGTTTTGTTTTGGGGTAGCGGTTGCTTGGGTGTCTGCTTTGGAGGTCTCTGCTGCTTAGGTAGATTTTTATTTAGAGCCTCCAAGTATGTTTTTGTGTGTTTATGTGTTTGGTTTGCTGTCGTGGTAGGTCTATGCGAGACTGGAATTGTAGTGAGTGTGGTTTCCTTCTCCTCCTGACTGGTTATGCCAGTACTGAGTTGAGAGAGCTTAGCCTCCAGTTTAGCTATATGGTTGCATCTCTCACATGTGTTGGAATTTGTTGGGAGGAGGAGAGGGTTGTCTGTGTACATGAGGCAGTTGTAACATT
The DNA here is from genome assembly GCF_019279795.1 of Protopterus annectens. Classification (NCBI taxonomy): domain Eukaryota; kingdom Metazoa; phylum Chordata; order Ceratodontiformes; family Protopteridae; genus Protopterus; species Protopterus annectens. Next base: position 908,835,253 of record NC_056729.1, read on the forward strand.
GCCTCAAGATTCCCAGATTCACCAGCTGGACCGGAGAGGAGATTGACAACTGACTTTTGGACATGCTAGAATAGTATTTGGAATTACTTTATAATTGAAAAAAAGGGCCAGTGGGGAACAAGGTACTCAAGGGGAGTTTGTGAGGGTGTAGTGCTTTTAATTTTTTAGTGCTGACTTATATAATTGCTTTAGTGAGCAAGTGCCAGGTAACTTAAATGCAATGTGTTACAGGTAACTTAAATGCAAAAACACAAACAGTAACTTTCTTTCAAGTGAAACAAGGAAATAAGTACAGTAAGCAATGCAGATATCACTAGGGATCCACAGAAGCGCTGAAAAGCCGCATTTTAGGTGGAATTAGCGTTTCAGGGAAATAACAAGCAAACAAACAACAAGCATACAAACAAAGCTAGATTCAGCAAACCTGGATCTAGTCTATGCTACAGCAAAGAAGGTGTACCAATTTCAGTAAGAAACAGTTCAAATATGCAGGCACTATAAGCCTTTAACCAGAAATTCCCAGCTCAGAAGGGCAGAGTCCAGCCTCTCCTCCCACAAGAGTGCAGACCACGAACCTTCTTAATGTAAAATAACTGGCCTGAAGCCCAAGTGCTTAAACCAGAACTAATACACTTTTAGAATAACAGACACTGAGCCCTCAATCAGCAGTTCCCAACTTAGAAGGATGTAAACTACCTGTCCTGCCACCACAGTGCAGGCCACAAACCTTCCTAATGTAAAACAACTGGTCTGAAGCCCAAGTGCTTAATCCAAAAGACTTAGAATGATAGCTACACTTTAATCAAGTTACTACCAAGCAGTAATAAATACAACTGAATACTTTAAAGAATGCCTGGATTAGTGCTCAAGTTATACAAGCAAAGCTAGATTCAGCAGGCCTGGATCTAGTCTATGCTACAGCAAACAAGGTGTACCAATTTCAGTAAGAAGCAGTTCAAATATGCAGGCACTATAAGCCTTTAACCAGAAATTCCCAGCTCAGAAGGGCAGAGTCCAGCCTCTCCTCCCACAAGAGTGCAGACCATGAACCCTCTTAATGTAAAATAACTGGCCTGAAGCCCAAGTGCTTAAACCAGAACTAATACATTTTTAGAATAACAGACACTGAGCCCTCAATCAGCAATCCCCAACTTAGAAGGATGTAAGCTACCTCTTCTGCCACTACAGTGCAGATCACAAACCTTCCTAATGTAAAACAACTGGTCGGAAGCCCAAGTGCTTAAACTAAAAGGCTTAGAATGAGTTACACCAAGCAGTAATAAATACAATTGAGTACTTTTAAGATGATGCAAAAGCAAAATAAAGTAGGAAGAGACATAAATACAGTAAAAGCAGAAAAACTTTTTTATTTTATTTTTTTTGAGTGAGCAAATGAGATGGGCCTAGGAGTTACAGGACAGAAACAAGTGCAAATGCAAGCCTTTAAATCAGAAAGTTGAGAGAGATGGAAGACCGCCCAAATGGCCAATAACTACAAATTCTGGGCCAGAACCACTCCTTATGTGGTAGACAGGTTACCTAATGCTTACCACTCCCACTGATAAGCTAGAAGGCTTCCCTCTAACATAGAAAGGCTTGGGGGGCTCAGAAGCTTACAAACAGTCCTGGATACAGCAAATCTGTATCTGGAACACTAATTACAGGAAAGGTAGGAAACAGGCTTACAATTTTTTTTTCATAGCAATACAGGTTATTTATCTAGGTCTACAACATTTTTGTCTTTTCCTGATATTGCTGCCACTTTGATTTCCTACATCATGATTTTTGCATTCAGTTTCTCCCCCTGTACTCCTTTGCTTACTACCCCCTCTCCTCCACCTGTGCCCTCCCAAAGGATATCCTTTTTCTTCTCCTCTTTCTGGTATATCTATTGGCAGTGCTCCCTAAAAACTTCCCTAACTTGCTATCCTCTTTTATGATCTCTCACTCTTTCCCCTAATGCTTGGCACCTCTCTTTCTCTCTCACCTTTTCTTTTTTTATACTTTCTTGCTAGATGTTTCCCTTGTTCCTTCCCATTTATCCACCAGCATGTCTTCCAATATCATTCCTCTACTTTCACTGCAGTTGCTATCTTTCCTTCTAGCTCAGTTTTTCTTACTGCTTCCTCTGTCTTTAATGCCTCACTGTGTACCATTTTCTCTATTTCCAATTACATCCTGCTCAATTCTCCTTCCAGTTTTGATCTCCACCTCATCTTGCCTCCTTTTTCACCCATCCTCTCTCATAAGTTTGTCCCTAACTCTTGCTTTGATTACATCCCAATTTCTCCAAATTTCTGTCTTGTCTATAGTGTTCTTCTCCACACTCTCCTCTGTCACTTTTTGCAACTTCTAATTTCTTTCCTGATGCTTCCACTTCCAGCTTGCCCATCTCTCTCCCAATGCCTCCCCTTATTTCCTTTATTTTCTTATTGCCTTTATCTCTGTATTGTCTGCTATGTATCTCTCCTGTATTTCTATGTCCTCCATCATTTTTAAAGTTTCCTCTTTCACTACTATACTGTTCAGTCTACAAGCTTAAATCAAGCAGTTTTGGGTAAACGTGTACTCCCCCTTTTCAAGGTGTCTTCCCCCATATATCCTTCCACTCTCCTTTTCCTGTGTTACTTTCTAAGTCACTTTTCATCTTTATACTGTAATCTCTTTTCTCAAACAGCCTGTGTTTCTTGGGATCTAGTATAACATTGAAGTTCCCCTCAATGATTTCCTCTCAATTTTTATCTGATTCCATTCTTTGATGAACCTACTGTAAATATTCTCTATATCCTTGTATGAGTCATACAGGTTGTCCATCTCCTTCCATTTATTCTTATTGCCAGATGATGCATCTGCCATCCCCATTTTTCTGCACCATTTCAGTCACTGCATGTAATCTCAGTTTGAAGAGGGTGGCCACTCCCATTTTGCCACCCCTTATTTTATTGTCTGTTTCTCTATCTTAGAGTATTGTGGGCTTATAATCTTCTCTCCCTCTTTTACCTTTAGTTTGGTCTCCTGGACTAGCACCACATCCCCTTGATTCCTATTAAATATTTTGTGTACTTCTTTCCTTTTGATGGTTGCAAAGCTCCCTCTATGTTCCAGGTTACCACTTTCAGTCTATGCCCATTTCATTCTGCTCTCTTTGGTTTTGTACCCTTCTCCATTGCTACATTTGAATGGTTCTCTTCTGCTGTCTTTTCTGGCTAAGATGGCCCTTTGGCCCTTTGGTCTTCTCCTATGCTCGACTCCTCCTCTTCCCACCATAGAATTGGATTCGACACCCTGCACCCTGTGATACAAGCTCTGTTTTTGTCTGGACTTACTTGCTTTCACTTCCCCATGATTGCCTCCTTTTATTTGCTCTTGTTTATTACTCACTTTTCCCATATTTGCTAGTTGCCTTCTTTACATTTGATCCTAATTTTGTGACAATTTCATGTATTCTGTTTCACTCTGCACTAACACATAGTGAAGAACATAAGACTTGGTGTTTCCATAATTATTTTTTCTCCACTCTCCCCATTTTCTATTCCAGTGTACAGCAGTATTTTTGAACACTGCTTCACAGAAAAAAGTAACTTTTACATAAAAACACAAACATTATAAAATATGGTGTATCATAGGAAAGACTATGCAACAACAATCTGCCAACTTGTGCCCCCCCCATCTCTGCACTTTTCAGTTATTTTTGGATCACAGTCCATTAAAAAAAATTATTCCCTTTGAATCCTCAGCCATGTTCACAGATCCCATTAGTGTCTTTGAGTCCTATTTATACCTTTTTGTCCTGCCACTTGCGTGACTTCAGTCTCTCAGTTCTTTTGACGTGTAGTCTTGATTCAATGACTGCACACAATGGAGTTTAGTGAATCCATCCATTCATTTTCTTCCCTTCACTTCTTCTCATTTCATCTCTCTTCCTGTATGACAAGGCTGTTGAGTTCTTGATGGCTTTTCTACCCTTGATCTTCTCCTGTCGTGCACTTTTCTTGCCACTGTTCCATTTTGCTTTTCTTCCCTTCTTCTTTGACCATTCTAGCCTGCTCAGGCCCTGCAGTGCCCAGCACTGGACATCTGAATCCCCTGAGGCTTTGGTTGCAGTGTCTTCTCTATGAGATTTTTCTCTTTTGCTGATTTTCTGCTTTGATCAGCTTCTTTTTCTTCTAATTGTATCTTTTTGTGCACTCCATTCATATTTCCCATTTTATTATTTTCTTTCTTTCATTTCTGTTGTTTACTATGCTCAGGATCTTGTGGACCTCACTTAACTTGTCAACATCACTCTATGTGTCTTTGTTTACTTCATCTTTAGTTCCTTTTCCCACAGGTGCATCTACATCAGAGATGTTTGTAACATTTATAATTCAGAAACCTAACTAGCAGAACCAGCAGAATAAAATATCAACCAAAATTACTCAAGTAAATTCTCCTGAAATGAACAGTTCAGTGACAACAGTTGTACCCGTGATTCAATGCCAGAAAAACAAAACTACTCAATGTTGGAAAACAGAGTAATAAATCTGTTGTTTATTTTGTCCATCAAAGCAGAATTCATTAGAACAAACATATTGAACATTAGTTTATATGCCATTTTATAATCAAATCAAGTTATATCATTTTCTGTTGAATTCAAATTACATGACTTCCTCTTTAAAATAAACAAATTTTTAAGAATAGGCTTACAAACACACTAACAAAAAAAATATACAAAATTTGTATATGGTCATGTGTATGTATTAACTATATAAAGTGTATTTAAAATACATTACATAAAATAAAACAAATAGTATACATTAGTTACAACCTGGCACTTCTCATTTTCAATAATGCCCCTATGGATATGTTGTCATCTAAACCTGGAGGGTTGGCAGCATCCAATCTTAATTGTTAATAAACTTCACAACATTCTATTCTCGTTCCCTTCTGGCCCCCTCTTGTGTCAAGTGGAACATGTTTGAGTACAAAAACTAGAAAAGGACTGTTTTCACATATCTTGGTATATATGAACAAGACGTTAGCCTCATCTTGATTTTTCTGTCATATAAATGCTCATACACTTGCTTTTTTAATAACCAAAGTTTTCCCAACATAAAATGATGGGCAAATGTTACAACAAGCAATGCAAATAACTCCTCTACTCATAACATTGTAGAATTTGGTACTGCACAAAATATTGACATTTGGGCCAACTTTAATTTGTTCCATATTAACAATGTAAGGGCATTGCTTACATGCCCCACATGTATATGTCCCAAATGGTAATCTTCCAAAAATATGTCCCCCAATTTTTTTATTTTTAAGAAATTCTTTCAAGTTTTACCCCTTTCCCTTCTAAATACAAAAACTGGGAGCTCTGGAAAAAAAACACATCCCAGGATTTTAGCACTATTTGCCTGTCTTGGAGTCTTGTGTATATTTCAATATAAAGGATTTACCAAACCCATCAAGAGCACCTACTATGGAGTGTATGTCCTCCTGTTTACTTATACCCAACTCATACCCAATAAAGAGGTAACTGTAGTACCCCAAGCTCACCTTACTTCATCCATACAGTGTTGGATAAGATCTTCTACATAACCTCTGTGCACAAAAAATGTTTTTATGTTGTTATATTCTTCTAAATAATCATCATACTCTGATGTCATCTGAGCCGCTAAACCCAACTGCCCTTTCACAGTGCTCCTTTTTTGTGCATGGGGTGATCACTGGCATTTTGTAGATACAAGTTTAAAAAAATTGTCTTTCCTATATAATTTGAACTTAAAAGCCCTTTTGACTTTGTTTCTCTGTATAAATACATCTACATAGTGCACCCCTGTTTCAGCTATACTATAAGTAAACCTAAGAAAAGTAGTGGTCTACATGAGATAATAAATAAAGTTTAACAAACTATGTCTAACGTTTGCCCATAATACAAAAATGTCATCCAAAAATTGCCTGTAGAGACTGCAATGTTTTATGTGTGGTGAGCTTAATACAAATTTTTGTTCCCATATCCACAATACGACATTCACATATATGGAGGTGTATGCTACCCCTATAGCAACTCCACCAGTTTGCTTAAACAAATCTCACCTTCAAAATAAAGTTGTTCATAAGCACTAACTTCATGTATTCCAGTGCGAATTTCACCTCCTGTTGAATTAAAAAAGTACAGTTCTGTACACTTACCATAAATGTAAATGTTTGAGTGTATTCACTGTTGCAGTCATTACGTTTGGAGTAATCTGCTGGCAGGTTGCCCTCAGTTGGCCTGATTAACAAAGTCTTGGGTCCTGTGTCAGTTGCTGTCCCTTCTTTCATGACATCAGGTTGTCAGGGGTATAAAACATGCAGCCAACGCCGTTACATCAGTTTTTCTTGCCCCAGATGTCAGGTGCCCCCCAAATGGGGAGCAAAATATATATATATATGTATATAATTTAAAACACAAAACATATATCTCCAAACAAAGGCAAATACACCAAAAAGGCTTTTAATCATAGTAAAATAAAGGAGAGGTATAGTTAGAGAAAACAGGGGGCTGGAGGGAGAGTAACCAGGACTGCAACAGTGAATACACTTGAACCTTACTATATTCTTCATGTTTCACTGTTGCAGTCATTACATTTGGGTAGAATCCCAAAGCTATGGTTGGGAGAATGGATTTATACAACATTAGGAGCAGCTATAAGGCCCTGCAGGACAGCAGTGGCAAAGCCAGCTCTGGGTTTAGAGAAGAGAGGTAAATGCTAATGTTTGGTGAACGTATGAACTGAGCTCCAGGTAGCAGCTTCTAGAATGTCTCTGGTAGGAACCCCTCTGAGAAAGGCTGCAGAAGTAGATGCAGCCCTGATGGAGTGAGATCTGATACCCTTGGGGACAGGTTTACCATGGTGCATATAGCAGAAATGAATACAATGGCTTATCCATTTGGAAATAGTCTGCTTTGAAATAGCCTTTCCCTCTGCCCCTGCAGCAAATGCCACCAACAGTTGTTCAGAATTTCTTAGAGATTTTGTCCTGTTTAAGTAGAATCTTAATTGTCTGTGTACATCCAATGAATGCAGAATCTGCTTACCCTTATTCTGTGGATTGGGGAAGAAAGTTGGCAGATGAATGGTCTGATTAAGAGCCACACTGGATACCACCTTAGGCATAAAGGATGGATTGGTCCTGAGAACCACCCTGTCTGGGTAAAAAATAATGAAAGGCTCCACTGCCATAAGAACCTGCAATTCTGAACTCCTAACTGAAGTGACTGCTAAAAGGAAATCTGTTTTCCAAGAGAGAACTTTTAGGTCTGCAGTAGCCGCTGGCTCAAAAGGAGGTAGAGTAAGTTTTTCCAAAACAAAACTTGAGGTCCTATGCAGGAGTTGGTGCTCTCCTGGGAGGTCTTAAGTTTTTGGCCCCTCTGAGATACTGCTTTAGCAGAGGATGAGAGAAGAGGGGAGGTTCTGTGTTGTAATGAGCTGAAATGGCAGAGGCATGGATTTTTATGGAAGAAAAAGATAGGCCCTTGTGAAGCATCTCAGTTATGTATTGCAGACTCTGAGGAATATTGGGCATTGCTGTGCTTATTCCTTGTGTTTGGTTCCAGGCACAGAATATTTTCCATTTGTCAGCATAAGATTTTCTAGTACTAGGCCTTCTAGCCTCCAAAATGACATCCATCACAGGTTTGCTGAGAGATGTCAAGGGTGAAATTAGTTGATTAGCCACACTGCAAGATTCAAAGTTTGGAGCTGAGTGTGCAGAATCTGGTAGTTCTGCTGAGACAGTAGGTAAGGTGTCTGAGACAAGTGCCACGGAGGAAGGTGTGACACATTGCGCAGGAGTGGGTGCCAGTGTTGGCGAGGCCAGTCTGGAGCAATCACAATCATTTTTGGTTTGTCCTGTCTGACTTTTAGTAAGACTTTGGAGAGCAGAGGCAGAAGGGGAAAAGCATAGACTGATAGGTTTTTCCAGCTGAATGATAGAGCATCCACTTTCCAAGCTTTTTTGTGACAAATTCTTGTGCAGAATTTGTCCAACTGATAGTTCTGGGGTGAGGCAAAAAGATCTATGTCTTTGCTCCCCCATTTGTGCGTCAGCATGCTGAAAATTTGTGGTTCCAGTTTCCATTCGTGTGGGTCCATAAGATTTCTGCTTAGGTAGTCTGCCAGAGTATTTTGCTTTCCTGGCAGGAATTGAGCTTGTAGATGTATTTGATAAGTCAAGGCCGTGTTCCACAATGCTATGGCTAGTCTGCAAAGGGGGTAGGAATGCAACCCCCCCTTCTTGTTTATGTACCACATGACTGTGGTGTTGTCTGTCTTTATCAGTAGTTGTCCTGGATGAAGGTAGTCCTTGAAGGCTGTCAGAGCATTCTGTACAGCTAGCATCTCTTTCTGATTGATATGTAGGTGCATTTGATTTGGGCTCCATTTGCCCTGAATGCATTTCCCTGCCAGATGCACCCCCCCAAGCATAGTCTGATGCATCAGTAGTTAGGGTTTGGGTGGCAGGGGGTGGAGTGAATGACAGTCCCTTGTTTTGGTGGCAGGCCTTTGCCCACCATAGGAACTCTAGTTGCAGGCAAGGTATGATAGGAATCATTGTTTCCAGGCTGTGACAATGTTGACTCCATAAACTTTTTAGGTACCATTGAATTTTTCTCATATGCAGTCTTGCATATGGAATTAGAAGAATGCAGGAGGCCATGAACCCCAAGGCCTGCAGAATTTGTCTTGCAGATAGCTGGGTTTTTGTGGCCACCTGTTTGAAGTAAGTCATTAATTGAATTTGCTTTTCTGGCATAAGGTAAGTCATCTGGGCAGTTGTATTCAAGCTTGCAACCAGGAATGTAATTTTTTGAGAGGGTACCAGTTGTGATTTCTTTTCATTTATGGTGTACCCTAGACAAGTTAGAACACTTTTTACAAACACCAGATGCTTTAGAAGAGTGCCCTTGTTTTCTGCCTGAATCAGACAATCGTCCAGGTATGGATAAATTTGAATATTTCTTTGTCTGCAAAATGCAATTACTGGTGTCAGGCACTTTGTGAAGACCCTGGGCACAGTAGATAAGCCAAAGGGCAGTGCAGAGAACTGGTAATGCAAGTAGCCTGCTTTGAAACGGAGGTATCTTCTGTAGGATTCCCTGATTGGGAATATGCAGGTAAGCCTCTTTTAAGTCTAGAGTTACCAACCAGGCATCTTTGCCTAGCATAGGTAGTAACTGTTGAAGAGTCAGCATCTTGAGTTTGGAATGTCCAGAAATATATTTAGAATGGATAAGTCCAGAATTGGATGCCATGATTTGTCTTTTCTGGGTACCAGGAAAAGTCTTGAATAGAAACCTTGTCCCTTTTCCTCTTCTGGCACTGGTTGAATAGCCCCCATATTCATGAGGGACAGAACTTGTTTCTGGGCCTCTGCCCACTGATTTGGAGGCAGATCTGGCCATCCATTTGGGATTGGCAACGTGTGGAAATGAAATCTGTATCCCTGAGATACTATATTTAAAACCCATTTGTCCTGGATAATCAGTTGCCAGTTTTGTACATGAAGTGCCAGTTTTCCCACCAAAGGGGTGGCCAAAAGGTAAGTGTTTGGTATTTGTAGAGGAAAGTAATTGAGCATGTTTACCATAGGGAGGTGCCTTGTTGCTTCCAGGTTTGGAGGTGGAGGCACCCCATTGTTTTGTTCTAAATGTTCCTTGTGACTGAAACCTGGAGCCTTTGTAATGTCTGGATTTGACTTGAGTGGCTCTCGAGGGAACTGGAAAGGACCAGTTCTTAGTAGACCAGTGCCTACTAACTCTGGGTGGCTGCACTTGTAAGAAATCTTTCACAGTCTGCATAGATTTAGCCTTATCTTCCATCTTTTTTAAAACTTCTTCAGCCTTATTACCAAAGAGACTGTCCTGTTGTAAAGGAGCATCCAACAATTGTGCTTTAACATGGTCAGGCAGATTTTGCTCTTTGAGCCAAGCATGCCTTCTTATCACAGATACAGTTACAGCAGCCCTGCAAGAGGCCTCCAAAGAATCAAAACCACATTGCAAAGTATGTTTTCCAACCTGTTCAGCTGAATGTAATAAATCCTGCAACTCTTTATTTTCCACACAGTCAGAGATCAACATCATTTTCTGTTTAAGTAAACCCATGACATGCTGTTGATATTTAAGCATATGAAATTGACAGTTTAAAGCTCTGATTGCCAAGGTTGCAGACGTGCAAACCTTCTTACCCCATCTATCCAGCACCCTGGAATCTCTGTCAGAAAGGGTAGGATTTTTAGCAGTAGAGGCCTTAACACTCTTGGGACCCTGAGAAATGGTTTCAGGGTCAGCAGTAGGGTTTTTGAAAAGGAATTTGTGGGAGTCAGGAACTCTGTAGTATCTGTCTGGCTTACTAGGAGCCAGAGGCAGAGAATCAGGAGTCATACTGGATTCTGAGAAAACACCATCAATAATGTCTAGAACAGGAGGTATAGACAAAGGCCTATGCTGAGGAAGAAGAAGAAAATCCCTAAGTCTCTTTTTAGATTCAGAGAAATCCAGACTTTGCCAGTGGAAGTGTTCCCTTAAGGTATGTAAAGTTTCTCCAAAAGAGAAATATTCAGGGGGAGAAGCAGAAGGGGTGGAATCTTCTGCGTCAGAGTCCTCATAAGTAGGTATAGATAAATCCTGTTCAGAAGAAGAATCAGAAGAAATAGAAACCTGATCTGAAGATTCATAGTCAGTGCCTTGCCTATGCCTCTTAGCAGGAGGGGGATGGGTACCCCTGATCAAGGTAATTAAATCTTCAGCCATTTTGATCATTTGTTTTTTAGGCATTGGGGCCTGTACATGTGGCCCAAGCGTTGGTTTTTTTAGACATAGAAGTTGACTTTGGCCTTAGTTTTGAAGATGGTGTCAGTTTCATATACAAAACTTTAGGCCTGAAAACACCATCAGAAGCTGGTGCCTGCTCAGCGGCTTTGGACCCATCTAAGGTAGAGACAACCGCGGGTTCAATACTTAAAGCATTTCGCAGCATACCGGACTCCGAATGGGTCTCAGTAGAGGCCTGCGAATCAAAGGTAGTGGGTAGCAGGGGCTGCGAAAGCACCTCAATGAGTACGGGCAAATCAGCGACTGGCTTAGGAGAAGCATTGTTGTCAGTTTCGGACCTCGACGGTCTGTCTCTGTCTTCTTCTTTGCGTTTTTTTAAGTATTCCGGTAGTCAGATTGCTAACCGACGACATTTCTGGATAGTTAAATCTTGAGCCAAAATATTTAGAAGCAAAACTATACCAACGTTTAATCATGCGTTGACTAAATTTAGCACAAAACCGACAGCAAGGCACATTGTGGTCAGGGCCTAGGCAAGGAATACAGTACAAATGAAAATCCTTATGAGGTATTTGCTTCCCACAAGTAATGCAGTTATTAACTTTTACTGACATTGGTAAGGAGCAAGAAAAAGTTTCCCCAATGGGGTACTTAGCTTTTAGTTGAAGACTTTGGTTCTGAAACACGAAAATGAAAATTTCAGGAGTCGGCCATCTGGCACTTGTGTACTGCTTCTGCTTCGGGCACCGCTCGGCAAGACAGACTGATGTAATGGCATCGGCTGCATGTTTTATACCCCTGACAACCTGACATCATGGAAGAAGGGACAGCAACCGATGCAGGACCCAAGACTTTGTTAATCAGGCCGACTGAGGGCAACCTGCCAGCAGATTACCCCAAATGTAATGACTGCAACAGTGAAACACGAAGAACATCTTACATTTTTATCAAACTCTCTTCAAATCATTTTAAACCTTATTCATGAGGAATAACAGCAAAAGATCAACTATATTTATTGTTACAAACAGAAAGCCTTCTCTGTATAGGGTCTGGTTTAGTCTTCTTAAAAAATCATGAATCTACCAAAGTATGGCTTTTCATATTAACAAAAGGCTTTAATTTTCTATCCATGTAGATGGCTAGCGGCTATATTTCCGAGCCTCTAACTACTGGTATAGGTCTAAGGGTTGGGTCTAAAATATTTTTATGTAATAATGGCATTTTCAACATAAAGGAAATCAGTCATGGTTTTATCTATAAACCCCTGAAAAAGATGGTCATGCAAAATAAGATCAGCATTTTTATATGCTAAACTGATTTCATTTTTTGAAACTGAAATATATCTGTTACTAGTATATAACATTTCCATGATGGTTAGCCACATAAATCAATGTGTCCATGAAAACCAGTCCACCCGTTTATCTAGTTTCATAAGCCTAATCTCTTTGTACTAAACTGATATAGTCTTCTCTTTTCATATTGGTCAAGGTTATAATACCTATGGCATTTAGTCTTCTCAAAATTTCAGATATCCCTCTCTGCTAATGCTTCAAAATTTTGCAAGACTGGGCACAAGGGGGAATGAAATAAACTTTTTATCATTAATTTAGTTACACTTCTAAAACTGCACTGGTCTCCAACATGATGTCAATATTCATCTTTCTCAAATCAATAAAAGTATCACATATCCAAAAATTTGTTGGAATAAAGGTGAAACCCTTTTTAAAAACACTATAATGTATTTCATCCAAGCTCAGACCACTATAATTAAAAATACTAAAATTATCTTGAGTATAAACAAAACCATCATTTTGTATCCCCCCAACACAATTGTTCTTCAGTTGCTAACCAGCTACCTTTTTCCATTTCCCCTTCTTCACCCTGTTGTGTAGCTTTGGGAATATCCGTGTTGACCCCAATACCCTGATTAAATCACTGGTGCTTAATATGTGTTTGTAATCAGCTGGACCATCTCAATCAGTGAAATTCTAACTAGACTTTTTGCAAGGGATTTACAGTTGAAGTTGGAATTTGCTGAAGCTAGTGGTCATGTTAATAGCAAGATTTTTCGCACTCCTAGTTTGTATGTTCCTCCCTTGCATCCATTGGTGGATGCTTTTACTAGGTTAGTGGAACAGGATTTGTATAATTGTATAAATTGAGTGAGTTTAATAAAGAGAAAGGTAGGAAACAGCACAGACATAATCTTAGTTTTCATCAGAGAAGAGCTTTGTCTGATTTATCCAAGGATCTTTCTATAGTTGTTCGTCCCGCAGATAAGGGAGGTCCTATTGTTGTAATGGACCTAGATGATTATTTAGATAGCATGGGGTCTATGTTGAGTGACAGGACATATTATTCTAGGATTGAGTTAGATGATGTAATTAATAAGATATTTAAGATTTATGATATGTTAGATGAACTCTATAACAGCAGTGATATAGATCACACTTTATTAAAATTCTTAAGGGTTAATAAGCCACTTATCCCAGCTATTCAGGGCCTTCCCAAGGTTCATAAATCCCTGGAGAAACCACCTTTACGTCCGATAGTAGCTGGGAGAGGCTGGGTTACAGAACCCATGTCATTATATTTGGAGCATTTTCTTAGACCTGTGGTTAATGCGAATCCCACTATTCTAAGGGATAGTAAACAATTTCTTTTAGAATTATATGCTTTCACTAAGGAAATACCTGATGATAAGCCTTATAGTTTGGTGACCATGGATGTAAAGAGTCTGTTTACAGTTATTCCTAATGACTTGGGTGTATCCATGGTACAACAATATTTAACTGAACACTCAGATTTGACTCCTATAGTAATTGATCAGTTAACTTTGTTTCTAGAGACTGTTTTGCAGAACAATGTGTTTACCTTTAATAATGAGTTTTTTCTGCAGAATGATGGCGTAGCTATGGGCAGTTCATGTGCCAATAGCTACGCCAATATAGTAATGGCTAATTGGGAACAAGAACAGCTATTTCCTTTATCTGAGTTCCGTAGTAACGTTTTGTTTTATAAGCGTTTTGTAGATGACTTGTTTCTTGTTTGGTCTGGAACTGAAGAAGATTTAATCTCGCTAGTGTCAGTTGTGAATAATTTGACTAGTTTTCTCAGTTTTTCTGTCAATTATTCTAGATACAGAATTTCCTTTCTTGATGTAGACATAGTTAGGCTTGATAATGGCTTGTTTAATACAGCTATTTATCGTAAAGCATGTTATAGGAATACCCTACTTCACAGGGATAGCATGCATCCCCCTTTTGTTTTTAAGAACTTAGTAAAGGGTCAAGCCATGAGGGCCTCAAGATTGAATCCCAGTAATGACGGGTTTGAACTGGAAGTCTCTAACCTCAAAGAAAAGTTATTGGAGAGAAGTTACAGACTTTCTGAAGTTGATGAAGCTATTAATGTTGTAAACTCTCTTAGGACAACCAGAGCTAGACCGTATTTCTCAGAAGGAGGGTCCACTGAGGAACATGTGCAATGTCCCCTTAAAACGGAACATCTGAGGGTTTCCATGTTTTACACCTCAGATATAGGCAAGGTCCAGGAAGTATTCCAGAAGTATTGGGATATACTTCTGTTGGATCAGAACATAAGTAAAGTAGTAGGACCTAAACCAGGTTATGTTTTTAGGAATAGGAAAAACTTGAAACGTGTGCTTTGTCAACGTCCATTAGATAGGGATTCATATTATTCTATGCGTGATGCAGGGAATACCCATCCATGCAAGAAGTGTAAACAATGCTCATACATAGATGAGAGGTCCTCATTTGTACATCCAGTCACAGGGGAAGAGTTTACTTTTCATACCAGTACTAATTGTCAAAGCGAACATGTCTATTTAGCGAGGTGCATTTCCTGTAATTGTTTCTATATAAGAAAGACCAATAGGAAACTCAGGGAACGCATTAGAGAACATGTTTATCACACATACCAATGCTTTGGCTAAACATTTTATGAATAGGGGCCCCAGCCATAGTTTTACCTTCTCAGTTATGCAAGCTTTTAAGTTGAATATCAGAGGTGGAGATGTAGTTACCCTTACTGAAAAGAGTGAACTCAGATGGATTATTAGATGCTCAGCAGATAGAGAGCCTGGGTTGAATGATAGAGCTTCATTAAAACCTGTACTACGGAAACGAAGGGTTACAGTGTCTGTTTGAGACACTGTTTATTTGTTTATTTTCCTGTTTTATCCCCTTGCTGATGGTTAAGTTATAGAAATTAAATAAGGTATTAATTTGCATTATTCATTCACGCAGTGTGTTCTATAACTATTAGTGTTCATTAGGAGTTAGTTTAGATATTTATGTTTTTATATTTTATTCATATATATTTTATAATACATGCTTTTAGTGTGTAAATTGATTATTTATTATTGTTGTTTAAATTAGCATTTTAAATATGTATTTCATATTTAATTTATTTATATATTTGTTTATATGATGTCATATGTCTATTTACCAATAGAATGCAAGGAGTGTTTAGTTAAATGACAGTTTGTTTTTTAAATTTTGTCTGATGAAGCCGAAAGCGCTTACTTCTGTTATTAAAATTGGACTGGTTTATAGTCCGCGTTTTTATTTCTTTGCTGTTAACCATTCGCTTGTTTCCTGTGGATGTTTTATTTATTTTTACTGTGTGGAGTTGTTGGAATAAAGGTTTTAAAAACACTATAATGTATTTCATCCAAGCTCAGACCACTATAATTAAAAATGCTAAAATTATCTTGAGTATAAACAAAACCATAATTTTGTATCCCCCCAACACAATTGTTCTTCAGTTGCTAACCAGCTACCTTTTTCCATTTCCCCTTCTTCATCCTGTTGTGTAGCTTTGGGAATATCCGTGTTGACCCCAATACCCTGATTAAATAACTGGTGCTTAATATGTGTTTGTAATCAGCTGGACCATCTCAATCAGTGAAATTCTAAAGGGTTTGATACATCAGAGCTCCATTCGTCATCATCACCTTTAATGTTAGCACCCTTTTATATATGTGCAGTTATGTATTAGATTTATCAGACTTATCAGTTATTGAATAGTCGAGGTTAACTCTACCTTTATTTTTTGAATGGATCAACACATAAGCTATATTGGCCTCATACTCCTTTTCATCTTATTTTAATCTATGCATTTTCTTTTTCTTTAAAATCATACATTTTTCATCCACTTTTTGTAATACTGAACAATATTTACCTTTATAATACTCAAGATCAAATAATAAATCACTTTGTATTGTCAAGTTCAATTTTATTTCATCTAATGATGTTTCCAAATGTTTAGTATTGTTTCTAACTATGCCTCATATAAGTTCATGCTAAAATTGACAAAATTGTCCAGTAACTCATGTTGAAATGTTATCCCTTTAATAACATTGTTGGGAAATTTGTACACCCTCAATCCCCTTAGAGCTTGTTTCATGCTAAATATTCCTTGAGGAACACATTGTCTAACATCAAAGAATGGTATTTTAAAAGTTTAGCTTGTAATATAGTAAGTGTACCTTTTTATGGTTTCACCACCAAACAAGAGTCACCCTGAAAAGATACTTTTTTCATTTAACTACTGTCCAAGTTCAACATGAGTGCATTTCACCAATAATCTCATTCCAAGTATTTGTTGTCCATTCTACTTTCTCCAGGACCAACCTCCTGCAATGAAGTATGAAGTGGGACAGTCTAGGGAAAACCTTGGGAAGGACCCATAGGTTTGAAACACTTAGTCTATCTTTCTTGGTTGCATGGGATAAAAGCTCACTGACTGCAGTGAACTGTTTTGTCAGTATCTGTAGCCACTGACTGTGACAAATGTTAATAATTCTAGTCAACTCTCCAATAACACCACTGGTGTCACAAACATACCTGTTTTCACCTAGTTCATCTACACCCGCAGGAAACATGATGAAAACAGCTTTGAAAAAACAGAAAACAAACAAGTGGATCCAGCAGTATGAAGAAACAACCAAATTTAATCAAGTAAGTCCTTGTGAAATGAACAGTTCAATGACCATACCTGTACCCATATTTCAAGACCAAAGAAATAAAACCACTCAAAGTTGAAAAACAGTTTAATAAAATTGTTGTTTAGAACTTTCATCTGTCAAAGCAGACTTCATCAGAACAAACAGATCAAAACATTACTCTAGTTTGTATACTATTACCAGTCAAATCAAGTTACATCCCTCCCTGTTGAAATCAAATTATATAAATTTTTAAAAATAAACTCATTTTAAGAACACACAAACACGCTAACAAACAATACAATTACAAAATGTGTATAAAGTTCCCTATATTGGTCATGTGTATGTATTTACTATATAAAGTGTATTTAAAACACATTACATAAAATAAAAGAAATAGTATACATTTGTTGCAGTCTGACACTTCTCATTTTCAGTACTGTCTCTATGGATATGTTGTCATTTAAACCTAGAGGGTTGGTAGGGTCCATTCTTACTTTATTTATTTATTTTACATTTGTTGACCAGGCTAGTCCAACTGGATACATGTCCATTTTCAGTGGAGGCCCGGGGAGAAAAGCTCCACATTTCAGAATAAAATCACAATAACATAAGTACATTACTAAGATTTAAGAAATTTTGCTAGTAAATACATTTTAGCTAAGAGTATACTAGTAAATACATTTTGGCTTAAGAGTAAGGAAAAAGTCTTCTAAGCTAACATATCATGTATGGATATACATACAACAAAAATATAAGGTAAGTAAAATTGAGCACTATTTGAACTTTAAGAAGGTTTTACAAACAATGGTGTTAGTAGAAAAAGGAGTAACTAGTTTGTGTGAGTGAGAAGAATAGGGTCAGGAGACAATGGAGGAAGTTAGTCTGGGTTTGCACAGGGGCATAGCCAGTTCGATTTAAGGTATGGTTTGAGCTTGGATTTAAATAGGGTAGTAGAAGGTAAGGAGGTTAGATCATTAGGAGGGAGTTTCAGGTTTTACCCACTGTGTTAGAGAATAGAGAGTCTCCAGCCAGATTATTGGTTTTACATTTCTTTACCATTAATTTGTTTAAAGAGCGCAGGGTTTTCAGGTTATTGTACTTGCCAATAAACTTCAGAATATTCTGTTTCAGTTTCCCATTTGCCCCCTCTTTGGTCAATGGGAACATCTTCAAGTACAAAAAATAGAAAAGTATTTAGTATGTTTGTACAAGGCACTAGTCTCATCGTTGTTTTTGATGTCATATAAATACTTGTACACTCACTTTTTCAATAACCTTTCAGTTTTTCCAACATAAAATGGTAGGAAATGTTTACAACAAGCCATGCAAATAAATTCTCTTGTTTATCCAACTGTAAAATTTTTTACTGCCCAACAGGGAATTCCTGAATTTTGAGGTGCCCCCTCTATGGGCCAGTAATCATGTAGCCTGAATCCTCACCACTGACACTGGAGAGGAACCTTCACTTGGAACAAAAGTGGATACAAGCAGTATTTCCAGATGACGATCTCTGCATCAAACACAACTTCCCTTAAGAGCACACATGAAACACACTCAGTCTGGGGTCTGGATTTCTCTATTTGTCTCCTTCTAGATCCCCAATAAGACTCCCCACTGGCACAGACAGTTAGAGTTGAGACCTCAGTTGAGTGTCCAAGCCAAGTTCTTCAACACCCTCTGTGAAACCTATGCTTGCTTCATGTCCCTGTCCCAAACAGCTGACACACACAGTCTTTGAGATATGATTTTCACACACACACACACACACACACACACACACACACACACACACACACACACACACACACACACACACAGGCTAAGATCTACTGCAGCTCCTAGAAGTCATAATTTCAAACCTTCACTCTTCTGGAGTAGCAATTAGTTCACCCCAAAGACAATGCAGAAAACTTCCTAGTACAGACTTTTTGTCTCTGGCAGCGTTTGAAAACTGTAAGATAACATCGTTGTGGGCTAGGCCCAGTAATTTAATTTCAGAAAATTTTTCAAAGTTAGCTGCAGCTGGACTGTGATTGACCTCTTCTCTTCAAGTATCCTTTGTTAACATATATATATTTCAACAGTTACAATAATACATGTATATTTCTTCCTCTGTCCAGCAGGACACAATGCTGGTACATTTTTAACACAAACATCTTCACATTTTCAGTACAAGCAACTGTACAAATCTGTTTGATATACAAATGACATATAATTCCTTACAAAATTCCCGATAGCTGTGCTGGCATATGTTACACATCCACTTCCCTACTTCTCTTTCCATAGCTGGCAATACCTCACATTATCACAGGATTAACTATCCTGCTATCTTAATAGTAATATGGAAGGGAAACATATATACATATATTGTCAAATTGGTTAAGGTATCTGTTTCAGGTCCCACAGAGAGGGAGTAGCACAAGCTTTTGTTATGGAGACTGTGCACAGTGGAACCTGGAGCAACAGACACAAAGAAATAAATTCAAAAATCCCACCAGAAATGGACTGATAAACAAACTTGTATACAGAAAAAGAGGAGGTAGAATTTTAAATGCAGTCAAGTAAATCCTATTGAAACAAACAGTTCGATGAGAAGTGTTTATACCCAATACATACACACACACACATACACACACACACGCACACACACACACACACACACACACACACACACACACACACACACACAACACACTTACTAAGGCGCAAACCTAATGGTGTTTGTAATTATTGGTATCATAAAAAACACACAAATAACACACACACACACACACACACACACACACACACACGTGACACTCACACACGCGACACACACACACAACACTCACACACATACACACACACAAACACACGCACACACACACACACACACACACACACACACACACACACACACACACACACACACACCGCCTGTGAGGAGGCAGGCCTTGGAAGCTTGCTCATACCTGCCTATGACATGTATTCAGAGATCACTTTAAGTGGATCTTGTCCACCACACACACATACACACACACACACACACACACACACACACACACACACACACACACACACACACACACACACACACACACACACACACAAATGCGCACAAACACACAAATTCTCACACAGACACACACACACACAAATGCAGACAAACACACAGACTCACAACACACACACACACACACACACACACACACACACACACACACACACACACACTGTAGAGGGTAATGGCATTCTACAAATGTTTATGGCCAGCTTAAACAAAGGCACACACCCCTCACATACACATGAGAAGAGTAGAGGCTAATGGCATTATTCTATGGTTCATGACCAAATGACACACATATACATACGCATACATGTGTGCACATTAACACATGCCCACACATGCGTTCTGAACAAACAAGCTAACACCGTTGTACAGTGATTCTTGGCACACACACACTCTCACACAGTCATACACACACACACACACACACACACACACACACACACACACACATATACACACACACACACACACACACACACACACACACACACACACACACACACACACACACACACACACTAAGGATACAGTCTGATGGTATTATACAATGGTTGAATGTCAAATCTATACACACACATACACACACACACACACACACACACACACACACACACACACACACACACACACACACACACACACACACAGGGTAGAAGCTAATAGCATTATAAGTAAATCTTTTTTTTTAGAGAGGCAAGTCCCTTGCACTCCCTGGTCCTCCATGTTGGGGAACACCCAACAGCCTCAAACTTAAATATACCTACTCGAGGTTTGCACAACAATCATTTTCAATAAAAAAACATGGATTAGAGAAAAAGAAGTAGGGATGAAAAAGATTGTGAGGCTGGATTTAGAGATGAAAGAGGACAGTGAATAGGATGAAGACACTTTTTTTGGGAAAAGAATAGAAGAGTTATAGTGCCATGTGTAACTTGGATTTAGGGAGAAGACAAGGAAAACCCAATATGGGGGAGGGGACTAATGGGTGGGTAAGAGTGATACATAAGAAACATGAAGAGACTTGACACATATATGAAGCAATGTTGGAACAAGAGTTGATGAATGAAATGGAGGAAGGGGTACAGATTTTTAAACCATGGGTAGAACAGAAAGAATAAAGGGGAATACTGCAATAGGAGAGGTGCAACTGTATGATGTAGACAGAAATCTGAAGGGAGTGGGGAGAGAGGAAGGAGATGGAAGGGAGTGTGGAAGGAGAAATAATGAGGTTAGGGTTCCAAGGCAAAAAGGTAGACAATTGTAAACAAAGTAATAAGGTGACATTTACACTCCTCTTTGAGACAGAAGAAAGACAAAGGGTCACTGGGTAGTCCCTTTTCAGAAATGACCCAAGAGCAATTTCTGGTTAAATTATTTGATTAAGGTCTCTCAGTAAGCAAACAAAGGCTGAGGAGCAAACCTTGTACCATAGGGACTACAGTTTGCAACTTTAACCTCTTTGCCAACTACCACGGATACTATATGTCTGCATGAATTAAGAAAGACTCAAAGGAGTCAAGTAAATACTTGAAACTCACCTGTGTATCTTCAAAAAAATTCCATGATGTCTTCCAAGACATTGCTGATCTGCTCAACCAAGGTCACATTCAATCGAGATGATGACCCACTTGCAGAAACAGTATGTACAGTCAAAACACATCCAACCTTCAACATGAAGAAACCAGTAACAGCTGCAGCAGTAGCAGCAATAACATAAGTCACATCCACAGAATGCAAAGCTGAAGAACTATATATGTTTCCAATACCAGGCTGTTGTAGCAACAAAGCTCTCAGGAATGCCAAAACCACCAAACAAACAGCTAACAACACCATCACAGGGATCTCAGAAAGTAAAATTACTATAAAACAACTTAGCTACTAAATGATGAAAGTACTCATTGTCCATAACCAAAAATAATATGACCAAGGTTGTCCTAGGGTGCCAACTGCTGCTGTATTGAATGACCCTTATAGGAAACCATATTCCCCTCCATACAGTTCCCTTATATGTAGTCCTTTTACTGGGTGAAACGTGTAGGCAGTAGGCAAAACCAAAACAATGACATTATTGGATACTGAAAGAAGTACTTTTATATGCTGTCTTCTTCATGCAGCATGCTGTATGCTAAACTGGTATAATGACCTTCTAGCCTTTGCTAGATGGTGGCCTGGAGCAGTGTAAAACCCACAACATTATCATACACATCCCTTTGGCACTGAGGGATGAAACCGTGACTATGGCCCAGCTGACCCATTTTCAGTTATTGACATGGGCACTGTGAGGGCACAGCTGATAGTGTGGGTGTGTGCAGCAGATGCCAGACCAGTCTTTCTAGTGGGGAAGCAGTTTGTTATCTTCAGTGGTGACACCTTCTGGAGTGTGGGGCAGTCTTATACAGAAAGACATTAGCAGGCCCCTGCTGTTTATATGATGCATGTGGTAGGACACCGTACTCTCTCTAAGTAGTAGCATTTGTGGAGTCTGCATGCAACATGCAGGAATGAAAAGGAATGCCATGGGATTGGCAGGCTTACCTCTTTGAAAAATGAATGGGATATAGGGCTCTTAGCCCATCTGGGAATACCTGTTTTTTGCTCAGTGGGAGGAGCAAATAAATTAGTAGCATACATGCATGTGGGCCAGTGAGGGGAAAAAAAAGAAAGAAAAGATGTAAAGCCCACACCACTCATGCAAGAGGAGAAAAGCAGACTGACGCCTCAAGCCATCTCATTATCTAGTGCCTCCTTACTGGAACTGTAGCATGCTACCACATGATTTGAAACCAGAGATGCACTTCTCAAATAATTAAAGAACTAAGAAAGACAAAGAAAAGATGTAGCCAAACATTAAACAAGATATTAATTGAAAGTATACAACAGTCAGAAGCACTAAAGGATAACACACCATCAGGATGTGTAAGGAGAATATGCTGACAGTGGTATGTGAATAGGAGAGAGCTAATGCTTTTGGCTACATCCTATCCATTCACTTATAAAGAGCCGATGATTAAAAAAGTACATATTTCTGACTTTATTTAGATGCCATAATGGTGACGCCAACATCATGTAATAAATAAATGGCTGAACTGTAATTAGTATGCTGAATCCATAATCCTGCAGACCTGTTTATTCTTAATCACAGCTGCCTGGTGATTGTGACAGTATCATGGCGGTTCATACCATCCATGTATCTTTCAATGCCATTACTTTGTAGCACAGTAGTCTATCAGGATCCTTCCCTCATCTTTGACATCATACAGAAGCTATCTAATAGAAAACATTATGGCAACATGAATCTTTGTTAGATGTCTATCCTTATGATCCATGTATGATAGCTAAACATCTTTTGCAAGAAACATCCAACATTTTCTGTACGTCTGCCCTGCTGTACCTCTTTAAAGAACACCACACTCCTGCAGAAAGCTCTTCTAAAGTTATGTCTTTTTGTTACCCTAGCTGACTATTAGCAATATCATTGTAAAACTCTCTCAAATGCAAAGTGGTTAGAAATAACAGGTAAAGCCATCTTTGGAGTTGCCATCCTTAACTTTGGGTTATTCCTTTCCAACTACTGACTAACAAGCATAGCAATTTCCTTTTCAAGCCTACCATTACTCACTCTACTGTACTAATGCAGGACATGTTTTTTTCTGTAAAATAGCAGATGAAGATTAACCACCACTACCCAAGGTCTACATGGAAGGTGCAACCACAATGTAATAAAAGTAACCCATGGGACGATCTATACATAGGCCACAGACAAAATATAAAAGGCATAACATTAAAATTAGCAGAAATCTCAATCAAAATACGATCGTAGATTGAAAGGTTGCACAAGGATAATAAAGGAAGCCTACAAAATTCCACATAAAGAAATATAAAAAACAAAGATAGTATATTCTAAGAGAAATGAAAAAATCTGATTAATAAGAAGAACAAAATATGCAAGTTATATTGAAACAGTAGGTGCAGTGGAAAATGCCAAGTGTATTTAAGATTGCAAAAGGTAATATAGTACATAACAAAAGAAAGAACCAAAACCGACACATAAATTATCTACACTAAGCATGTCAACATTCTGCTATAATGCACTCACATCTGATTTTGCAACTATGTCGACAGCAGTTTATATTTTGCTTTAACTACATAACCATAGCATTTACTGTCATGTAAGGTAGTTGTATTTACCCTCTTTAGCTATCTCTTTCAAACAACTGATCTTTACTTATTTTGTTCTTTCCATTTTAATATAGTTTAATACTGCAAATACTTGCTGAAATGTAACATTACTGTGTTGATGCATTACTGTAATTCATTTTAGTGTGATATTACATATATGTGCTGAAATGCACTATTTTTTGGTATCCTGTCTGCTCTATTATGTCATGTGCTTGTTTAATGTTCTTTATGGATTATTGCCACCAGCTTGTGGCATCTTTGAAAGCAGTCCTTTGACCAGTCGCCAGTTAACCTACCCTGTAAACAAATGAATAAGTAATAATAAATAAAGTCAAGACTAACTGGTCATGTCATCTAACCAGCTGTGTTTTGATTGCTTTAAAAGTTTGGTTCTGGAATCTCTACAAGTTTTTTAGCTACTCTGGTCTCTCATTTTCACATCTAAAAGATCTGGCTTTTACAATTTTTGGTTTGTTTCCTTAATCATTTCCCTAGGGTTAGAATGCAAAATTAAAATAAATAAATATATAAAATAAGTGTGAATAAGTTGTTTGTTCTTTATTTGATAGTGAGCCTTTCACTTATTTTTATTTTAATAAAACGCATTTTGAAGGTCGTGGAAGGCACATGTAATTATGATGGGATTCAGTCACTTTGTGGAAAATATTTTATCCATCTTGTTTTGAAACTTTGCAGTACTCGAGATCCTTATGACTACTTTTATCAATATATGCCAAGTGTGATGTTGCTATGTTACATTGTGTTTTTGTGTGTTTCAGTGCAGTCAGTTAAGGCTGATTTGTTATGTATTTATTGTTGCAGCTTGCAAGACTCTGGGTTCATTCATGCTTATATAAGTGATTATTTTTCACCTAGAAGTCTTTCTGACAGAGCATACCCATATTAAGTTGTCTCTGTACCATGTTGACTTTGACACATAAACATGTCTTGCTTGAATTACTGCAGTGGAAACTATTTTTTCCATTTTATTTAATACATGCAATCAACTGACAGTATGTTTATCTAGCAATACAGCAAATATGTTATAAGATGAGCACATTAGCTCACAGAAACTTGTTTCAGTTCTCTGTTTACTGCAGGTGTACAAAGAGTAAAAGAAAGCAGGATTGGGGAGAGAGACTAGATAAGCAATTCTCAAAGAAACAAGGGGGGGATATATGTACGGTTCCCAAATATGCAACAAAGTCTAGAAGATTTAGAATTTTTGCTTGGAAGTGTTTGGATAGATATTTTTATGAGTCTATGTCAAGTGATCAAATGGACGAATCGGTAAACCCAATATGGTCAAGACCATACAGTCGACAATTCAGTCCATCAACAAAAATCACAATCCAAACCAACACCCACAAACAGCAGAAATAAAGATTTTGCAGGGAAGCAAGCCCCCTGTCTCCCACACCCACACCCACTGCTAATTATATATACCAACTCTGAGATCTCACAATCACCACTGTACCATAATTATTTATTTATGTATTTATGGATTTGTTTACCAGGAAAGTCCACTGGGCCTAAAAGAGACCATTTTCAGTGGAGGCCCAGGGAGAAAAGCTCCAACAAGAACATAGATACAGAAAATATTAAACATTAATTGGTACAAAAGTAGATACAGTGTTACAGATAGTGATTATAGTAATATATACAGAATATATACATAAAAGCAGGAATTTTGTTGATTGCCAGATGAATTCAATCAGATAGGTATAAACAGAGATATATTAATCAGCAGTATTGTACCAGTATCAACAAGTGATAAAATAATAATTAAGGATAAAATATCATCAGTCAGCAGTAGCAAAAAGCATAGGAGTTTAGTTATCATATAAGGAGAAAGAGGAAGTTAAATTATAGAGCAGGTACATAGCCAGGAAGAGTTGAAATGATTTTTCAGTATTTGTTTGAAGGTGGAGGTGCTGCCTGTGTTTCTTATAGAAGGTGGAACTGAGTCCCATCATTTGGCAACAGTGAAGGTATAGAGGAGTTTACCAGCAGGTAAGGTGGGCTTTTCTACTTTTAGAAGTAGATGATTTCAAGATCTTAGTTGCCTGCTGGGTTAGTATTGGGTGAGTAGTGTCGAGAGAGTAGGACAGTCTGTGGGTCTATAGATTATTCTGTGCATTGTAGTTAGTTGGGTGAATGAGAGATGGCGGGGGAGTTCCAGCCAGCCTAATTGTTTCAGTGAGTTACAGTTGTGGGATTAGAATTTGGCCTTGGTGGCAAATTTGGCTATTCTGTTGTAACACATAACAAGTTTGGATTTTCTAGAATTTTGGATATTAGTGAGGAGAGGGGACCATAAAGGAGAGAGGGTAATAAAAAGGTGGTTGCAAGGATTTGTGTAGTAGAGAGGCTAAGAAAGTGTTGGCGCCTGTAGAGCATACCGAGTTTTTGGTGTGTTTTTATGATGTTGTTGTTTATGTGTAGGTCAAAGTTAAGGTTTTCATCTATAATAATGCCTAGTAGTTTAATGTGTGGGACAACATCTATAGTGGTATTGTCTTGGGCTTGTATAGTGAAGAGTTTTTTTTATTTAGAGGAGTGGTTTTCTTAGGGGTAAAAAGTACTAGTTTAGTTTTTTTTTGGATTTAGGGCAAAATGGTTGTTAAGCAGCCAAGATTCAGTAGAGGGAAAGGCATTCTGGGTGATTTGCTGGAGTTCAGAGCTGGAATTTGTAGTGCATATTATAGTAGAGTCATTGGCAAACTGTATTACTGAGCACTGTGGAAAAGTGGAGTGAAAGTTGTTAATAAAGATACTAAATAAGAGAGGACCAAGTATGGAACCTTGGGGTACCCTTTTGGAGGTCCTAAGGAAGGGAGGGAGAGTAAGATTGTTGCCATTTGGTAGATTGCTGCCTACTGGAGAGATAGCAACTGAATTATTGTAGGGTAGGTGGGGAAATGTGGAGGGTGGATAGTTTGGAGAGGAAGATGATGTGGGAAATGGTATCAAAAGCTTTGGAGAGGTCTAGGAAAAGAGAAGCAATTATTTTGCCAGAATCCTGCGCCCGGTTGACTTTATCTGGGAAGGAGAGGAGGGCAGTAGTGGTGCTGTATCCTGTCTGAAACCATGCTGAGTGGGTGATAGAATTTAGTTTTCAATCAGGTGGGTTGAGGAGTTGGGCATGGATGCATTTTTCCAGTATTTTAGAGAGGGGTGAATGAATTTCTATGGGCAAAAAGTCTGCACTGTCTGTGCTGGTACTGCCTTTATATAAGGGGAGAATGTATGCCTTTTCCCAGATGTCTGGAACTCGGGATTCTTTAATCAATCTGTTAATGAGTATGCTGATGGGATAAGCTATAGAGTTTGGACATCTAAAGGCATCACAGAGCTGTTATTGCACAATCTTGTGTGGCTAACAGCCACTTGTCCCTCTAAGAAGTTGGAGATGACTGCATGGGGCTGCATAACTAGTTAGCATGGCAGAGTCTCATTCATTATCAGAATTAACCAGACAAATAGCTCCACCAACTAAGAATGGCCATGCACCATCACCCACAGAATCGAGAAAGCGCTATCAATCTATCAATCCTTTCTGTGTTAAGGCTGGGTTAGGTTTCCTGTGCTGTATCTTAGTCAGATTGATTTGATGTACTGAATTCTCAACTGTATGATCTCAACCATATAGGCTTTGACAATTTGTCCATTTGATCCTTTGAGCCACAAACCATTTCCCCCAAAATAGGTCCCCCATTCTAATACTTCCTGCTGCATCTAAAAACAATTGCAAACCCCCTTGAACAACCCAATCTGCCTGACAAAAAAGCCATACCATTAAAATGCTCCAGAAAAGACAACCAAAATGCTAAATCAAGCAACACCAGCTTAGTAACCCTCACCTAATGATGTTTCCTTTTCCCTGTTCAACAAAAGGCCACTAACCCACAAAAGCAGTGACCCGGGTGAACTACCCCTTAATCCACACCTTGTCCATGGATTTTCCCAGCTAATGTTTCTTGCAAACATGTTACCTTCACATCTGGTAAAGAAAACAAGCCATGGCTTTTGTCCACTAGCAATCCCAGAAAAGAATGCCTGGCTTGAGCCTTCTAACTCCTGCCTAGCTAACAGAACACTCAGTTCCTCACACATCCCCAAAAACACACGTATACCTTCCAATGCTCTGTAAAACCCTTCACCTACTCTTAAGAAGTCATCCAGATAGTGTATCACCTTCTGACTAAGCCCACCCCCTCCCCCCACACACTGCAGCTAAATCCAATGGAAAGCAGTGCTAAACATCTCAAAGTAGCACAGGCCACCAAGCATCCCATCTGCATAGCCTGATCAAAGTAAAACTGAAACCCAACCACCCTGCCTAACAATGTCCACATAGGTTCATAGGTTCATACTAGGCTATCTGCCCTAGGGCATTTATAAGCCTAGCCAGAGTGTGTTTGGCTTTCTCCACCCATTTTAAATTAATTTTGCTATGCCCTTTTTTGAGGTTAGTATACTGTGCCTCTGTCTAACAGTGACACAGAAGTGATACCCGGGGTAAACCTACCATCTCCCATCCACTCATCAAGATTCCTCTTGAAGAGAGTCAATGAGGGACTCTGCCTAACCTGGACTGGGATTTTATTCCAGAGTGAAGGGAGCCTCTGGGTTATGAATCTGTCCCTCCAGCATGTCCTATTTATTTCAATGCTGAGGTTCAAGTCTCTCAAGCGCATAGCTCGATGGGATTTGGATTTTCTGAGGTGCAGCATGTCCATTAATTCTGGGTTGGACATGGTTTTATACGTCAGGCACAGATCGCCTCTGAGCAGGTGGTATGCCATTGAGTAGAGCTGGAGTTTCTTTAACCGGGCAGCATATAGCATCTGTTTGAGCCCTTTGATTCTCTTGGTGAGGTACTTTTGGGGTCTTTCCAGTTGCTGCAGGTGTCTGGTAAGGTACATCCCAAAAGGGGCATTGTACTCAATTATGGGCCTGATGAGGGATGAGTAAAGAGGCCCGCTGACGTCCCCTGATCTAGATGTGAATCCCTTCTTGATTAGGTGGGCTATATAAAATGTTTTTCTAACCACTTTGGCCACGTGGTTGTCAAATGAGAGATTGCTATCAACTTGGGTTCCCAGGTCCCTAATTACTTCTTCTGTACTTAATGGATTACCACCTATGTGGTAATTTGTGGGCACTTTGTTTTTGCTAAAGGGGATGACTATACACTTTTGGGGTTTAGCTTGAGGCCATGGCTCTGGCACCAGTTGTCTGTTTCTATGAGGCCCTTTTGGAGGATGCTTGTGTCGGCTGGAGAACTTGGTCAGCCACATTCCTTCCATGTTGGCGGTCCCAGGAATGAGCCTTGTGGGACACCACTTGTAACTGGTTTGGAGTCTGACATGGCTCCAGCAATTCTAACCACGTGGGTTCTGTCCTTGAGCCAGTTTGCAACCCATCTAGTGACATAGGGGTTTATATTTAAGCTGGTGAGCTTATCTATAATGCCCAAGTGGGGTATTGTATCGAAGGCTTCTGCGAGGTCTAGGTAGGCTGTGTGGACGACCTTCCCCTCGTCAATGGCCTTGGTGACTGTTTCAATGAAATCGACCAGGTTTAAGAGGCAGGATCTGCCCTTAACAAAGCCGAACTGGGTAGGATCCAGTGTCTGTAGGTCCCCAATATCTTTATTTATGAGGTCCATGATGATCCTTTCCATAGCTTTGCAGACCAAGCTAGTCAGGTTTATGGGGCGATAGTTTCCAGGATCCGTTGAGGCACCACCTTTCTGGAGCAGGACCACTGTTGCTGTACGCCACTCTTTGGGTACATATCCTGTAGTAAGGCTGAGATTGAACAGTAGTTTTATGTTTGGGTTTAGCTCTTCTTGGAGTTCATGTAGGATGCAGCCCAGGACACTGTGTGGTCCCATTGATGCTGTGTTTTTTGCTTTGGAGAGGGCGGCTCTTACCTGAGCATCTGAGATGTCAGGGGGGCAGCATCCTGCTGGGATAGATATTTGCCCTTTTGGTGGGGAGGGGGGGGGTTTGCGCTGAACCTGTCAGTTAGGATGTTGGCAATGTCTGTGGGTTTGGTGTATTTTTTGTCATTTTGGACTAATTCAGAGCATATCTGAGAATTCCCACCCAGGTTCCTAACATAACTAAAGAAAGCCTTGTGATTATCCTTAGTGTCCTGTGCAATTTTTCTCTCGAAGCTGGCCTTAGATGATTTTATGAGTGCCCGTAGTTGTTTGCTAATACTGATCAGAGATGCCTTCCCTTTTTGGGATTTTGCTCTATCATGTAGTAGCTTCCTCCTTCTATTGTATAGTTTGTTTATGGCTGGGGTCCACCAGACAGGATGTCTGCCTTTGGAGGATTGGGTCTTGGTTTTATTTGGGATTGCATGATCCATGCATTCCTGAAGGTGTTCATAGAATGCGTTTATAAAGGATTCTGTGGTCTGGGCCATATTTTCCACAGGCTCGGGGGCTTTGAAGAATTCCAGCTCAGTTTTGAGGAGTGTGAAATTTGCTTTAGAGAAGTTTTTCACTGTGGTTTTCTGGGCAGGGGGTGGGATCGGGATGTGAATATCCAGTGAGATTAGTTTATGGTCTGATCTTACCAGTGAGGGATACACTTCTGGTCTGGAACATAGAGTCCCCATGTTGGTGATGATCAGGTCCAGTATGTTTTCCCCTCTTGTGGGAGTGGTAACAAGTTGTTCCATAGCATTTGAGTTTATAAATTCTAGGAACCTTTGGGCTAGGGTGTTGGAGCTAGAGAAATGCTCCCAGTCTATGTTTGGGTAGTTGAAGTCGCCCAATATAATGGTGTTTGGAGACACCTTCATATTTTCCAGTGTTCGCAGGAAGGCCGAGTGGGGTTCCTGGGTATGGGAGGGTGGTCTGTAGTAGGCTCTAAACTGGAAGGCAGTTTTACCCACTGTTAGTTGCACATGGATAGTCTCTGATGTTTCATGCTGTGCCACTAACCTGGAGGTGTGGGTATCATTGACGAATATTGATACTTCCCCTCCTTTTGTGGTTCGGTCCAAGTTTTGGGGTCGAAAAGCATGGTATGAGGTATAACCTGGTAGTGCTGGGGTGCTCTCGGGAGCCTTGAATCAGGTTTCTGTTACTGCACAGATATCGATGTTCTCCATGCTAAGGAGAGTTTCGAGTGCGTGCATCTTGAGGTTTAGACTTCTGGCTTTGAGTAGCATTACTTTTAGTTTCTTATACCATGTGATACCTATGGAGGTGGGTTTGTCTTTTGAGCCTTGCCTAAAAAAGGCACTATGGGGGTAGCAAGAGCCTTTGCCAATATCCGAAAGCCCAGGAGTGACAGGTGCAAGCCGTCCCTAGCTAAGCATCGTGGCTTGTCGAGCATGTCATCCCAGGCCAACAGGCATTGGATCCCCTTTGAATGACACCAATACTTAAGCCAATTGTTGAAATTGATCATCTTATCTTCATATTGTGGCATCATTCATGGTGAGGGTAAGATGCTACTCAAGGTCAGGGTCATACTGGCCTGGGCTACATGCTCAGAGAGCTCCTCTATGTCTCTTTTCATGTAGTCCAGGGAGGTACATCTCAGGTCATTCACACCAGCATGGACAATGACTGAGTCATATTTGTACTTGCCTTGGAGTTACCTGAGTGCTTGTGCTATGTGGCGGATCCTAGCACCCGACAGGCAGCTCACCATGACCTTCTCCTTGTTCAGCCTGGTGAGCGGGACGTCAGTGTGCCTGACGATAGAGTCACCTATTACAAGTGTATCAGGTGTGTTGTTTAGCCTTAAGGGCTGTGACTGTTTGGCACACTGGCTTTGTGAGCTATGTGTTGCAGGTGTTTTGTTTTGGGGTAGCGGTTGCTTGGGTGTCTGCTTTGGAGGTCTCTGCTGCTTAGGCAGATTTTTATTTAGAGCCTCAGTATGTTTTGTGTGTTTATGTGTTTGGTTTGCTGTCGTGGTAGGTCTATGTGAGACTGGAATTGTAGTGAGTGTGGTTTCCTTCTCCTCCTGACTGGTTATGCCAGTACTGAGTTGAAAGAGCTTAGCCTCCAGTTTGGCTATATGGTTGCATCTCTCACATGTGTTGGAATTTGTTGGGAGGAGGAGAGGGTTGCCTGTGTACATGAGGCAGTTGTAACATTGCCTCAAGATTCCCAGATTCACAAGCTGGACTGGAGAGGAGATTGACAACTGACCTTTGGACATGCTAGAATAGTATTGGGTATTCCTTTATAATTGAAAAAAAGGGCCAATGGGGAACAAGGTACTCAAGGGGAGTTTGTGAGGGTGTAGTGCTTTTAATTTTTTAGTGCTGACTTAGTGAGCAAGTGCCAGGTAACTTAAATGCAATGTGTTACAGGTAACTTAAATGCAAAAACGACAAACAGTAACTTTCTTTCAAGTGAAACAAGGAAATAAGTACAGTAAGCAATGCAGATATTACTAGGGATCCACAGAAGTGTTGAAAAGTCGCGTTTTAGGTGGAATTAGCATTTCAGGGAAATAACAAGCAAACAAACAACAAGCATACAAACAAAGCTAGATTCAGCAGGCCTGGATCTAGTCTATGCTACAGCAAACAAGGTGTACCAATTTCAGTAAGAAACAGCTCAAATATGCAGGCACTATAAGCCTTTAACCAGAAATTCCCAGCTCAGAAGGGCAGAGTCCAGCCTCTCCTCCCACAAGAGTGCAGACCACGAACCTTCTTAATGTAAAATAACTGGCCTGAAGCCCAAGTGCTTAAACCAGAACTAATACACTTTTAGAATAACAGACACTGAGCCCTCAATCAGCATTTCCCAACTTCGAAGGATGTAAGCTACCTGTCCTGCCACCACAGTGCAGACCACAAACCTTCCTAATGTAAAACAACTGGTCTGAAGCCCAAGTGCTTAATCCAAAAGACTTAGAATAATAGCTACACTTTAATCAAGTTACTACCAAGCAGTAATAAATACAATTGAATACTTTAAAGAATGCCTGGATTAGTGCTCAAGTTATACAAACAAAGCTAGATTCAGCAGGCCTGGATCTAGTCTATGCTACAGCAAACAAGGTGTACCAATTTCAGTAAGAAGCAGTTCATATATGTGGGCACTATAAGCCTTTAACCAGAAATTCCCACCTCAGAAGGGCAGAGTCCAGCCTCTCCTCCCACAAGAGTGCAGACCATGAACCCTCTTAATGTAAAATAACTGGCCTGAAGCCCAAGTGCTTAAACCAGAATTAATACACTTTTAGAATAACAGACACTGAGCCCTCAATCAGCAGTTCCCAACTTAGAAGGATGTAAGCTACCTGTTCTGCTACTACAGTGCAGACCACAAACCTTCTTAATGTAAAACAACTGGTCTGAAGCCCAAGTGCTTAAACTAAAAGGCTTAGAATGAGTTACACCAAGCAGTAATAAATACAACTGAGTACTTTTAAGATGACGCAAAAGCAAAATAAAGTAGGAAGAAACACAAATACAGTAAAAGCAGATATATTTTTTTTTAAGTGGAAAGAGAGAAAGGAAAGAGAGAAAGGAGTAGCAGAAACTAAGCTGATTGGCCTTCTCAAATGTTCTCCCTGTACTGGGTAGAATGAGGTAATGACACTTGACCAGATCAAATTTACACTAGGGGTGGGCAACTGCAAAGCCACCAACTATAAAAACACTATACCAACAGGGAGGGAGGGTAGGAAACAAACTGCAGAAATGTTTCTCACAGCTGAAAAGCAGCAGTGAGCCTTTAAATGAAAGTTTTAAACAGCTAAAGTAGCCTCTAGAAAAAATAGTTTAACTGCAACAAGTTATCAGAAACAAACAACCCAACAGATGCTTAATAAAAGTGGACAATTTCCAATTAATACTTCACACACGGTGAAACAAGCTAGAAAAATACACAGTACACAAAGTGCTGTAAATAACAAAGAAATAAAGAACAAAATAAACAAAAAACAGGATACTTAATGTTATATATTATAGCTCTGAGTTTCCTCAGTGTCCTTCCTTCGATCAGTTCAGTGTGAAATGGCAGAACACTCACAATTGAACTTTTTAGGTAACAGAAAGTTGAAACCTGAGACAGCTTTTAAGAAAGAAATCTCAAAAGAACCAATGAGGTGCTTAGTCTAAGCTGTAGTCCAGGTGACCTCAGTCAGCCAATGACCTCAAACAATTCTCTCTCACTGAAATGCCTGATGGCTTTGGCTAAACCAAGATGTCCCTAAATATATGCTCAGACACACAGCCTCCACAAACACTAGGCCCAAATACAAGCCTGAATATGGAAATACTACAAATATCCCCACCACTTAGAACAAACTGCAGAAATGTTTCTCACAGCTGAAAAGCAGCAGTGAGCCTTTAAATGAAAGTTTTAAACAGCTAAAGGAGCCTCTAGAAAAGAGTCTAACTGCAACAAGTTATCAGAAACAAACAACCCAACAGATGCTTAATAAAAGTGGACAATTTCCAGTTAATACCTCACACACAGTGAAACTAGCTAGAAAAATACACAGTACACAAAGTGCTATAAATAACAAAGAAATAAAGAACAAAATAAACAAAAAACAGGATACTTAATGTTATATATTATAGCTCTGAGTTTCCTCAGTGCCCTTCCTTCGATCAGTTCAGTGTGAAACTGGTAATAAAAAAAACAACAGATTCAATAGCTACATTAACCAGCCTTGGGTCTATAAGCTCCTAAATTACCTGCACTGCTTCATCCAGAGATGCATAACTGACTATTGTGTCATTTCTAGAAATAAAATCATACACAGAATTCCCCTTAGGATAAGACCAATGGAGAATCAAATGAAATTCCCTACCGACTTCTTAGAGACCAACCCCAATGGAGAATAGGATCCAATAGTCTAACCAAATTGACTCCTCTGCTTCCACCCCTGATTTAATAGAAAATCCCCTAGAAAACCCATCTATTAATTTGACTGCAACTGGTGAATCAAGAAACTGCATAAATGACACAATACAGCTACATTAATGGGAACACCAGTCTTCCCTTTGACCCACAAAAGGACACCCCCCCTTCTCCACTCCTGAAAATTCCCCTTACGCCGACTACCCTGAAACCCAGAAAACAATAAATGTAACCCCCAATTCAGGATGCTGCAAACTCAAATTAACAAACATGTCTTCCCGCCTGCCACCTGCACAGCTGAATGCATACCCACACACTTCAAACAGGTGTACAAAATCATACACACCACCCACAAGCAACACCATGCATTAAAGGACCAGCATAAACTCTTCCTGACCTCCCCCTTAACTTAAACAGCAACAACAGTTCTTCTGCACGTATGGCAAGTACAACGGCCCAAAACAGAACCAAAACTCAAAACCTGAAAAAGGTCAGCACTCAAGTGAGAGATTGTGACTGACTTTATTATAAAAGTCAATGAGTAGTCAACAGACCGGTTTTAGCCACAAGCCTTTATCAATGTATAACACAAACTGCAAACCAATTATACTTATATAGTAGAAACAACGTGGTCAGCGGATACATACCAACCAGTCAATATCCAACATTGTAAATGTTCATTCAGACCAGGCAAAAAAAGACCACCTAGTCTGAGAATCCACATTTTTTTAAAGATGTTGTGCCATCCAGCTTTGAAATTCCTAAAATTCCTATTGCCATGTATCTTATATATGACAATAAATTTAAATTGGGCAGTAGAATGTTTAATGGTATGCTTATATAATGCATTAGTACTAGTTTTATTCACATAGGCACATTATATGGTGGAATATTGGTGGGATGCTTCTCATGTGGTCATTGTTCATTTTGCAGGCACATGCCAGAGAAGGAATTCACTAGTAAAAAATACATCTCGTATATTTAATATTAAGGACCTTTGCCAATTGTAGTACTGACTGGATGGTATATTCAGTTGTATGTACATGTTCAACATTCTTTGTTGGTCAGACTTCAAGACCCATTAGATTTCATATTTTTGAACACCTTAGTAATATTAAAATATTATATTATGCAAAGTTCCTATAATCACGTCTGCACAGATAAAAAACACACTCTCCAAAGCCAAGAACACAGCATCCATGGGACCTGACAATATCCCAGGCTGCGTTCTACATGAACTACAGAATGAACTGGCACCCTACCTAAGTGCCATATTCAATCATAGCCTCACCTCAGGCTTTGTACCCACTGAATGGTGCGCCGCAACAGTTATCCCACTCCACAAAGGGGGAGTCACGACAGACCCTGGGAACTACCGCCCCATTAGCCTGACGAGCCTGGTCTGCAAGGCCATGGAACGTATCATTGTGGAACTCATAAACAAAGACATTGGTAATCTCCAAACTCTGGACCCTACTCAGTTTGGATTTGTAAAAGGCAGATCATGTCTCCTAAACCTGATTGTCTTCTTTAAAGCAGTCATCAAAGCCATAGATGAGGGTAAAATGGTTCACACAGCTTATCTAGATCTCGCCAAGGCTTTCGACACCATCCCCCACTCCAGAATTATAGATAAGCTCACTAAACTAGGTATAAATCCCTATGTCACAAGATGGGTTGCCAACTGGCTCATGGACAGAACCCACACTGTGAAAGTAGCAGATTCCAAATCCGACATCAGACCAGTGACAAGTGGAGTACCACAGGGTTCAGTCCTGGGTCCTCTCCTGTTTGGTATCTACTTCTCTGAAGTGCAGGCCAACACAGAAGGTCTTTGGCTAACAAAGTTTGCACATGACTGCAAACTAGGAGCCATAATCGAAACTCCTAACGATGTGGACAAACTACAAAAGGGCCTCACTGAGACACATACCTGTTGTCAAAGCCATGGCCTGAAGCTCAATGCCAAAAAGTGTATTGTCACCCCCTTTGGTAAAAACTCTGTACCCATGAACTACCACATAGCTGGTAGTCTACTTAATGCCGAAAATGTGATAAGAGACCTTGGGACACAGGTAGACAGTAGTCTCTCCTTTGATAATCACATTGCCACAGTGGTCAGGAAATCCTTCTACGTGGCTCATCTCATCACAAAAGGATTCTCACCCAGAAAAAAAGATGTCATTGTTCCCCTGTACTCATCACTCATTAGACCCATTATAGAGTACAACGCCCCTTTTGGTATGTACCTCACAAGACATCTACAACAACTGGAAAGACCACAGAAATACCTCACAAAGAGGATTACTGGCCTCAAACAGATGCCCTATGCAGACCGTCTCAAAAAACTACAGCTTTACTCCATCACATATCGCCTACTCAGGGGTGATCTCTGCCTAACATACAAAGCTATGTCAAACCCAAAGCTGTTGGACATGCTCCACTTAAAGAAATCCCAATCGCTCCAAGCTACATGCTCTAGGGACCTTAAGCTTGTCACCACAATAAACAGAACATGCTGGAGGGATAGATTCCTGTCCCAGAGACTTTCCATACTCTGCAACAGACTACCTATCTATGTCAAACAGAGCTCCTCATTAGCACTCTTCAAGAAAAAATCTTGATGATTGGATGGGAAATGGGAAATTCACCCCGGGGATCACTTCTGTGGCTCTGCTCGACAGGGGCACAGGAAAATAATTTTCTTGGGTGGCGAAAGCCAGGGTACATTGTTTGGCTAGGCTTGTATGGGCCCTAGGGCCGATAGCCTAGTACCTACCTATGAACCTATTAGGAATAAAACTAGTACTAATGCATTATATAAGCATACCATTAAACATCCTACTGCTCAATTTTAATTTATTGTCATAGATAAGGTACATGGCAATAGGAATTTTAAAGCTGGATGTCACAACACCTTAAACAAAAAATAAAAAATGTGGATTGTCAGACTAAGTGGTCTTTTTTTCACCTGGTCTGAATGAACATTTATAATGCTGGATATTGATTGGTTGATATTTATCTGCTGACTATGATGTTTCTACTATATAAGTATAATTGGTTTTCAGTTTATGTGTTATACATTGATAAAGGCTTGTGGCCAAAACCGGTCTGTTGACTACTCATTGACTTTTATAATAAAGTCAGTCACAACCTCTCACTTGAGTGCTGGCTTTTTTGGGTTTTGAGTTTTGGTCCCCTTAACTTAACCCTCCTGCTAATTGCTCCAAGGCTATTGACCATAGGGGCTAGGGAATCAAGATGTCTCACATCCCACCGTGGTGACTAATCTACTGCCTTTCACTTTCAAAACCTCTCATCATACCACAACCAGGCATTCCCCACCCACAAATGCTATGCCTCACAGATCGTGAGAAAATAAGCCAAGAGTGGTAAAGCGAAAGCCAGTATCCTTCTTGAATCAAACTGCCATGTAAAAAACAAAGCCTAACATCCAGTTGTCTCATGTCCTTGACCACAGTGTACCTATCCTCTTCTGCCCTGAGGCCACTAAAGCCACCAAAAGTCTCTACTGTTTGCGGTTTCCAATTCCATTAAAAGTTGAACCTCATCCATATTAACTAATTCAAAATATTGACAAGCTCCCCTTCCAGATCTTTCCTTTAATTAAAAGAGGTATGTGAGGTAGTCAGAAGAACCCCCTTGCCCCAGAGGCTGCATATCTAATCAGTCTCTGGCCAGATCCCAAAGTCCAGCCCAATCTCATGCTGTCGTGACTTCACTCCACCTGTGAACAACTACAAACTCCACATAATCAAACCTAAATCCTCCTCATCACCAAAAGCCTCATTGTCAGACTGTTCCCCTTCACTAAAAATGGGCCTCCAAACCTCTATCGTTCTTCAGCCGTACCACCTGATTTACCCTGCTCCTGATTTACCTCATCCTCACCTATCCCCATACTACTCCCAAATTGCACCAACTCTGACATGCCTAAATGAGCATCTAAAAGTGTATCATTACCAGTGACCTCATTGCGCATCGCTCCAGTGGCTGGAATGTCTATAGCAGCAGTGACCAGCACCTGTCAAGTCCACTTTCCGTGGGCCACCAGCTGATGCAAACTCTATGCTTCCGCCATCTGTGACCTCGTTGTGCACTGCTCCAGTGGCTAGAACATCTACCACAGCAGCATCCCTCACCTGTCACCTGTCACATGCACTTCTTTCAGGTCACTGGCTGATTTAAACTCTGAGCTTCCGTCATCTACAAAAGAAAGGAAACTGTAAATCCTATGAAAGAGAGTGTTACCTCTAATCAGAAAGTTGCCCACAACAGTAAGGACAAAAAAAAATCACTCTTTCCTGGGAGTCATTGATCCTTCTTGTTCCCTTCTGCACATCAAACCAAATAACTACCTGAAATTAAATCAGGCTCTTCTCTCACTAAATCAGAGAAACAAGTGTGTTTCCAGTGCGCCTGTCTTTGAAATGAAATGCCGCATAACCAAGTATTTCCTACCTTAATAATCTGGTATGCTGCCATTCCCCTTTGTACCATGATAAACATTCACAGAGTGCCAGTTTGTTTTTGTTACTGTCAGTATTGTGTATGGAATGCAGGTGCCTGAGCAAGCACACTTTCCGTGAAACATATCCCACACATGTCAAACTCATATCAAGCAATATCCCTTGTCCCAAACATTTCAGCACATTGGTGCCACCATCTGTGCATGCCTAGACCATGATTACTTGTAATAGTAACTTTGATCATTACCATAACTGTCAACCTCATAGCACAAAATCTGGACAAAGCCAAAATAATGGATCAAAGCCCCAAATATAGGGACACATTTTAAATATTGTTCTTATAAACTTAAAGAGTTGCTAGAATAAAAGGTTGGGATTTACCATATATTTCTGAAGGATATGAAATTTGAAACTCAAATGACTGTCACTATCCTGTGAATGCAATCCTCACCGATCTGCCATAGAAATCCAGAAAATCAGAATTGTTATGAAGAGCAGACCAAAAATATGAGGCAAAATCTAGACATTTTGTGAAAATCTGTACAGTTGAGAGGTATGTTCAGGGAAATAATGCAGTAGTCCATTGAAGGGGGGAATACAATTCACTGATGCATATTGGTGCAGCCATCATGTTTTTTTTTTGTTTGTTTTTTTTTTTTATACCGGACCCAGACTGCACCAAGATTATTTTTATTTGATTTTATTTTATTTTTTATTCTCATACCAGATCCAGATCCAAACTGAAGCTTACACAACAACCCAAAGTGCAGGAAAAAATCCCAATACAGACATACATCAACAGAAATACACCTCCTTTCCCCATAATGAATTTGTTTCAGAAACAGAGTGCATTATGCTTTACATTTTTTTACTTTAATAATTTTTATTACCAAATAGATGTCATGTTAAATCACATACATTATATTCTAAATTCAATTTAAATAACTAAATACAATATTTACATTTAGCCTGACATAAGTAAAGAAACCAATATATTCATAAAACATAGATAATAGATCCAGTAATGTAATTATCGGAGAGAGTGAGTCCATTTGCAAAGTATCAATCAATGATAAAACTTTTCTCCTGGGAATATTGACTAATGGCTTAGGATAAATTCTGAGTTCTTTGGTTTTGATCTCCATCAATGCTGTTTTTTTTCAACAACTTTTACAATCCTTCATAGTAGGCAGTGTATTGGAGTTCCATTTCCTGGTTATACATTTCTTGGAAATTGCTAGTATTGTCCATAGTAAATACAAATTTGTTTTATTCAAGCAAATACTTTCATTTGCATTTAATTAAATTAGAGCTTTAAATAAAGCAAATGATTCTGTAAATATAGCCTGTAGAAAATTATTAATATCACTCCAATAAGTTTTAATAGCAATATAATCATAAAAAATTTGAGACAAGTCAGCTCCAGATATCTGCTGGCATCTTCAGCATGACACATTTCTGGAGGAACTAATTTTTGCAATTTTATCAGTCATTAACAAAGCTCTATGTTGAAACTTCCAATTAAATATTCTGCAGTACTGTGAATTAGAAGTTAGCTTAACAGAAAGTAAAATGTTGATTTGTTTTCTGATGATAAATATAGAGATTATGCTTTAGTGATATATTGTCAATAAGTTGATTTGTTGATTTGGGTATTGTTTTATAAGTTATTAATAAACTATATAAAAGAGAATGACATTCTTCATATTATGATTACTATATATAATTCCAAATAGCCAGCTTATAAATTTTGGGATATTCTTAAAAGAAGGGTTGTTAATTATTCTACATAGATCTTTAGAATACGTTAAAACACTCCGTAGTAGAAGCCAATCTTGAGATGTCATCTCATAATATGTTTTATATATTGAATATCTAAGACCTTTTGATCTATGATGCACTGTTTCCAGCAAATAAAGTTTTTGTGTTCCCAAGACATAAGTATAGTTCTATGTACCCTATCATAAAAGCTCTTTGTAATGATAAATGGAATTAAAAGATCAAATCAGAGTTTTATATCAATATTTACATTAACAAACTTTTTAAAACCATTAAAAAGATAGTTGATTAAATTCAATTTAGTAGGCTTTGCAATATTATATTCCATATTTATACATAATAAATGTCATAACTTATTAGAGTTGTCTGCTACCAGGAGACTTTTTGACAGAATATTTTCATTTGTTAGTATAACAGAATGTAACAATTTCCAGTTA
This sequence comes from Protopterus annectens, assembly GCF_019279795.1. Taxonomy (NCBI): domain Eukaryota; kingdom Metazoa; phylum Chordata; order Ceratodontiformes; family Protopteridae; genus Protopterus; species Protopterus annectens. Next base: position 908,876,823 of record NC_056729.1, read on the forward strand.
GAGAAGTAGTTGGGACTTATCCAGTCTATAGCTATTTTAAATATGGAAGCCTTTATATAAGGTTCGATATCAGGAGAGTTAAGCCCTCCTTGTTCCCATGGTCTAAAAGAATGTGTGAAAGTAACTCTATTTCTTTTAGGGAACCATAGAAATTTTATCAGAAGTGTGTTCATTTCTTTAAGCAGATGCATCTCAGGAATCATTGGAATAGCTTGGACTACATACAGGAATTTAAGAAGTAAGACCGTCTTCATCAGTTATAGTCTATCTTCAAAGGTCGTAAATATTTTATTCCACTTATTCAAAGATGTTTTTATTATATTGACAGTATTATTATAGTTTGCAATTAACGTCTCCTCCATATCTTTGCATAAGATAATTACTAAGTAATTTAGACGGAGACTTGTTTGTTAATAATACGCATATTATTTCTTTTTTCTTTGTATTCAATAACAAGAATTTTGATTTTGACTTATTAAAGTGAAGACCCAAGATCATATGAATTTTTTCAATCAGTAAATTTAATTCTTTTAACACCTTTTTGGAGTTAAGTAATGTAAGAAGCACATCATCAGCAAACAGTATTATTTTAGAATTATATTGGTCATATATATCTATACCGTTTATCTTTGAGTTATTTCATATTAAAACAGCAAGTATTTCTATAGCCAATGTAAACAAAATAGGTGACATGGAGCAACCCTGCCTATAGTAAGACATATAGATTTTGAGGTAAATAGTCGTAACTTAACATAGGTTAAATTGTTTCCATAAACATTCATTATAAGTGAAATAATGGAAGGAGGAAAGTCAAATAGAACTAAAACTTTACATAAATAATCCAAACTTAAAGAGTTAAAGGCCTTCTCTTTGTCCGATCCAATTATCAATGCTTCCCGATTTTCCCTATTTAAGAATTCAGTAAGGGTTAGAATCCTTTTAATATTGTCATGTGTATGTCTATTACATATAAATCCAGTTTGGTCATTATTAATTATTTTAGATAAAGTGATTTTTATTCTGTTAACTCGAATGGACATAAATATCTTATAATCATTGTTTAGTAAGGATATTGGTCTATAAGAACTGCAATAATCAAGTTTTTTATTTTCCTTCAAAACACAAGTAATTAGAGAATATCTCTAAGAAGAAGGGATTATTCCTTGTGATTGAACTTCAAGTAGTATTTTATGGAATGGAGAAGTTATAGATATAGGAAAGAGTTTATACATTTCTGTAGTTATGCCATCTATTCCTGGGGCTTTGTTAGATTTGTTTTCTTTTACTTTAATAATTTTTATTACCAAATAGATGTCATGTTAAATCACATACATTATATTCTAAATTCAATTTAAATAACTAAATACAATATTTACATTTAGCCTGACATAAGTAAAGAAACCAATATATTCATAAAACATAGATAATAAATCCAGTAATGTAATTATCGGAGAGAGTGAGTCCATTTGCAAAGTATCAATCAATGATAAAATTTTTCTCCTGGGTTTATTGACTAATGGCTTAGGATAAATTCTGAGTTCTTTGGTTTTGATCTCCATCAATGCTGTTTTTTTCAACAACTTTTACAATCCTTCATAGTAGGCAGTGTTTTGGAGTTCTATTTCCTGGTTATACATTTCTTGGAAATTGCTAGTATTGTCCATAGTAAATACAAATTTGTTTTATTCAAGCAAATACTTTCATTTGCATTTAATTAAATTAGAGCTTTAAATAAAGCAAATGATTCTGTAAATATAGCCTGTAGAAAATTATTAATATCACTCCAATAAGTTTTAATAGCAATATAATCATAAAACATTTGAGACAAATCAGCTCCAGATATCTGCTGGCATCTTCAGCATGACACATTTCTGGAGGAACTAATTTTTGCAATTTTATCAGTCATTAACAAAGCTCTATGTTGAAACTTCCAATTAAATATTCTGCAGTACTGTGAATTAGAAGTTAGCTTAACAGAAAGTAAAATGTTGATTTGCTTTCTGATGATAAATATAGAGATTATGCTTTAGTGATATATTGTTAATAAGTTGATTTGTTGATTTGGGTATTGTTTTATAAGTTATTAATAAACTATATAAAAGAGAATGACATTCTTCATATTATGATTACTATATATAATTCCAAATAGCCAGCTTATAAATTTTGGGATATTCTTAAAAGAAGGGTTGTTAATTATTCTACATAGATCTTTAGAATACGTTAAAACACTCCGTAGTAGAAGCCAATCTTGAGATGTCATCTCATAATATGTTTTATATATTGAATATCTAAGACCTTTTGATCTATGATGCACTGTTTCCAGCAAATAAAGTTTTTGTGTTCCCAAGACATAAGTATATTTCTATGTACCCTATCATAAAAGCTCTTTGTAATGATAAATGGAATTAAAAGATCAAATCAGAGTTTTATATCAATATTTACATTAGCAAACTTTCTAAAACCATTAAAAAGATAGTTGATTAAATTCAATTTAGTAGGCTTTGCAATATTATATTCCATATTTATACATAATAAATGTCATAACTTATTAGAGTTGTCTGCTACCAGGAGACTTTTTGACAGGATGTTTTCATTTGTTAGTATAACAGAATGTAACAATTTCCAGTTAGAGAAGTAGTTGGGACTTATCCAGTCTATAGCAATTTTAAATATGGAAGCCTTTATATAAGGTTCAATATCAGGAGAGTTAAGCCCTCCTTGTTCCCATGGTCTAAAAGAATGTGTGAAAGTAACTCTATTTCTTTTAGGGAACCACAGAAATTTTATCAGAAGTGTGTTTATTTATTTAAGCAGATGCATCTCAGGAATCATTGGAATAGCTTGGACTACATATAGGAATTTAGGAAGTAAGACCATCTTCATCAGTTGTAGTCTATCTTCAAATGTCGTAAATATTTTATTCCACTTATTCAAAGATGTTTTTATTATATTGACAGTATTATTATAGTTTGCAATTAACGTCTCCTCCATATCTTTGCATAAGATAATTACTAAGTAATTTAGACGGAGACTTGTTTGTTAATAATACGCATATTATTTCTTTTTTTCTTTGTATTCAATAACAAAAATTTTGATTTTGACTTATTAAAGTGAAGACCCAAGATCATATGGATTTTTCAATCAGTAAATTTAATTCTTTTAACACCTTTTTAGAGTTAAGTAATGTAAGAAGCACATCATCAGCAAACAGTATTATTTTAGAATTATATTGGTCATATATATCTATACCGTTTATCTTTGAGTTATTTCATATTAAAACAGCAAGTATTTCTATAGCCAATGTAAACAAAATAGGTGACATGGAGCAACCCTGCCTATTGTAAGACATATAGATTTTGAGGTAAATAGTCGTAACTTAACATAGGTTAAATTGTTTCCATAAACATTCATTATAAGTGAAATAACGGAAGGAGGAAAGTCAAATAGAACTAAAACTTTACATAAATAATCCAAACTTAAAGAGTCAAAGGTCTTCTCTTTGTCCAATCCAATTATCAATGCTTCCCGATTTTCCCTATTTAAGAATTCAGTAAGGGTTAGAATCCTTTTAATATTGTCATGTGTATGTCTATTACATATAAATCCAGTTTGGTCACTATTAATTATTTTAGATAAAGGGATTTTTATTCTGTTAACTCAAATGGACATAAATATCTTATAATCATTGTTTAGTAAGGATATTGGTCTATAAGAACTGCAATAATCAAGTTTTTTATTTTCCTTCAAAACACAAGTAATTAGAGAATATCTCTAAGAAGAAGGGATTATTCCTTGTGATTGAACTTCAAGTAGTATTTTATGGAATGGAGAAGTTATAGATATAGGAAAGAGTTTATACATTTTTGTAGTTATGCCATCTATTCCTGGGGCTTTGTTAGATTTGTTTTCTTTTATCTTATCCGTGACTTCCTTATATGAGATCGGTCTTTGAAGATCTAACCTTAATTCCTCAGGATTTTTTTAGCTTAGTAGAAATTGCTTCCAGATTTAATTGATCAATTGAAAGACTTTCCTTTTAATAGTGTTCTGTATAATGATGTTTAAAGGCATCAAGAGTATCACCTATATCCAAAACTTTTTTTTTCCTTTTTACCCTCATGTAGGATATTAACAATATTGTTAGCTTTAGATTGCATTTTAATCTTCACAGATAAATTATTCAGGTTCTTAGGTGAAGTGGCGTAAGAGTTTATCTTTAATCTTTCTAATGCTAGATTAGTCTTGTGAGTTAAAATTTCATTATATTTTTTGTTTAGGTCTTTTATTTTATTTTCATTGTCAGAAGAATTTGAAGCCTTTTTAGATTTAAGTAATAAAAGTTGAGATTGCAATTCTTGCAATTCTGATTCCAAAGCCTTAATTTAATTTTTGAACCAACTGAGTATTCTGCCATATATATAATGTTTTACTGAATCACAAATTATAACTATATTACCCTCTGAAGTATAATTAACCTCTAGAAAAAACATGAGTTCTGATAACTAGAGTTTGAATTCTTTGATTTTGTAATATAAGATGGAATTCTGGATGTGACGGCTAATGAGAAACATATAGTTTATCTATGCTGGTTTGAGTGCCATATAATCTTGATGAGAAAATATTAATGAATTAACATCTTTAATATTAAATGTGTCTAATAAATTAAATGCCTCAGTCCATTTTTTAGAAGTTTTGCAGTGGAAGAAAGATGAAGAGGTTTCTTGTTGGTAGTTTCCAAAGTAGCAAGTATACAATTAAAATATCCTCCAATTATTAAGTTACCTTTATAGTTATTAGCAATGAAATAAAAAATTTTTGCAGTACCTACTCCCATGTCATGGAACCAATATAAATTTACTAATGTCCGTATTCTGTTATTAAATTTCAGTATAATGAGAGTTATAAGACACTTTGTCTACATATTTGTAAATAATTTCAGGGTTAATAATATTCTTTTTCCATAGAATTGTTACTCCTCTGTCTTTGATTTATAAGAGGAACACACTAAAGTCATGTATTCATTAGGGTTTCATATATAATTATCATTTAATTTAAAGTGAGTTTCTTGAAGAAAAACTATCTGAGCTTTATTTAGTTTTAAGTACCTTAACAGGTTGGATCTCTTCTTGGATTATTTAGGCCATTAGTGTTTACAGATAACAATGTTAGGTCCATATCAGTCTAATTCTGATAAATAAATCTACCTTGTTAGTCTTTCCTAATACAGAAGTCTCCTCTGATGACAATAATATTATATTAAGTTATATTGTTTTGTGTAATATAGTCAAACACATTTCGTTTTTTCAAAGAAAGCAAAGTAAGACTTAAGTCAGGCCTAAAAAATGAAAAACAACTTAAGTGGAGTTGCATTTAATAAAATGAATTTAAAATAAAAATTCTCCCAAACTAAACATGGAATGACAATCATTCCAAGTCCAACAGAAAAACATAAATCTATTAGACTATCCCTCATGACTTGTCTACCAACCTCATCCGAGCTCCATAAACAATTGTATTAAGAAGACTATTTTATATGTATATCTGATTGAGTGACATCTGATTATATGTCATACCAGGATATATTGACTTTCTTATTAGAATAATATGTATGCCAAAGATGATCTATCAAACTAAAGGTATTATAGATACATGAGAATTTACCCTGGTATGTGATTTGAAAATAAAGAATTCTTAACTCGTTATTATTTTGCATTTATGAAAATAATAATTACCTAACAGACAAACCCAAATTTAAATTCCTATTACACTCAGAATGATCATTACTAATACTTGTATATTGTAGAACTATTCAAAGAAACAATAGTTACTGATATCTCATAATGCAGATCATAAAAACATTTTACAATTACTCTTATGCTTATCATTTCCTTCCTAATATTACCAACACTGTGAAGAGTATGCAGTCACTGAACATAGTTAACAATTAGTTCAAACAACAAACTCCCCCCTTTTCTTTCTCTTTTCCTTTTTTCCTTTCCTTTTTCTCTTTAGTAACATTACTCATTGTTAAACAACAATTATGTGTTGGTAAATCTACTAAAGTTTGTTCATTATATAACTTACACATCAAACATCATTTAGTAAAGCTTGTTATTCAGTTAATTAATCTCCAAATTAAAACGTGGAACTTTCTATGGCTGTGTAGCAAAATCATTTTAAGCCGCTGTGTGTTATACAAATTTATTCAGTCCTAGTGGGTGCTCAATCCTTTTGCAGTTAAATAACATGGCCAATGCATTTGAACTAACAGAAGTAGTATAATGTACAATGAGTCATGTCTGAACTACCTAAGGATTTATCATCTATAAGAATGTTCAGTGCCAATAATGAATAAACTGTGAACTTCTTCTAGTGGGTAGACATATTGAGATTATGAACTTAACTCCTCACAGCCCAATGAATATTTTTCGTATATTCCACTTAATATTAGCAAAATATTAGTAAAATAATATTAGCAAAAACTGCAGTAGTTCAAATGAATCTATAGCACATTTTCAATGCAAAATAAAGGAGTGTTTCCAAACATTAGACTAGTTTTAACAAATCTTTAGTTATATCTGTTAAATCATCCAGTACTCTTTCTGCACTAATTTCCTTATGATGTCATGTGTATATTGTCATTCTTTTGCCTTCCTCCTTAATAAATCTGTTAATATAGATGCATTTACCCAACTTGCTTACTTTAGAGTTACCTTACTCTTCTAAAACACAATGATTTCCTCTCTAAATAATATGATCTGATGTATGCTCCCTATTTAAAAACTGAAATAAATCCTTAGTAGAATTTCTCATCGTTAATTTCTACTTGATCTTCCTTACTGACAAGTCATACGATTTGTAAATTGGTAAATAGGGTGTCATGTCTTTAAAGCCACAAGCAACAGTCAATAAGAAAGTGTAAATCAAGTAATAATTGAAATCTGTGAGGCAACTGGTAATACAGCTTGACCAACATAGACTATAAATCAAATAAATGCTATATACTGAAATGTATTTGTTTTAACTTGCAGTTGTAATTTAGCTAGAAGTAACTTACATTCCCTATGAATAGAAAAGTACAAGTTTACATCTACCACTTTGCAATTGCTCTTCCGACATCTCAGTTCCCACTCACACTTCTACTAAAATTATAATTCAAGTAACAGACTGCATGAACTGTTTAAATATTTCATTCACTTGTGTTGACATAAACAGCAACACTGTCCTATAATCTTAATAAATTACAGCAAGTAATCTAATTAGTAAGACTGATTCAAGTCTTATATCAGAAACCTAGCCATATGACAATCGTCAGTGAAATAAGCTCACAGAACAGACTTATCCTGCAAAGGACAAGTAATACTTTCACTATAGGCAATTGAAAATGTTCTTAAACACAACTAGATATTAACTCAATTATTAATAATAGAATCAGCAACTATATAAATATTAGTCATTAATGACAAAAAAGAAAAGAAAAAAATAATTGTATTGTTGATGACAATATGGCTAAGCAGCAAACGCTTCAAGAAATACTGAAAATCACTTTCAATCTTTTGATAAACAATGTTGCTAATCTTATGATATAAAAAAATAATTTTTCTGCTGCACAAGATTGGTGGAAATCCTATTGCACCTATACTTATGCTTGTCATCAAACAACCTAAATGATTTACTTAGAACAGATGTACAGTAGGCACTATACTGTAGAAATTATTATAATAGAGAATAGCAAGAAGAAACTACATATAGATTTTTACTCACACACTCACTGATCATCAGTCTATGTAATTTGTTAAATAGATCTGATGTAATTGGTTTAGTGAGTCCACATGTATCACCATATACTTCTTGGCTTGAATTGCTTTTAATAATTTAAATACAAAGAGAAACTTAAAAAAAAAGTTGGAGACACAAACTTCAGAAAAAGCTCTGTAGATTAACTTATGGTCCAATCTCTGTGGGCCAGGTAAAGTATATATTTGGCATTTGGCCCTTTCCCCTCCACATTTATCTAACCACTATTCACATATAGTATTTCCAGTAATCATCTATATGAAACTACTTCAAATATAGTCTGATTATCTGAAATGAAAAAACTATAAACCATGTAAAGATTCATCATGTAAACAATCTATCAACTTAAACAGAGCCTAATAACTCAATAGTGAGGCTAATGCGATAAGAATTGCATTTATAGCTGGAAGAGACTAAACATGAAAATGTTTCAATTCGCACTTACCAAATCAAAATTCAGATCGATAACAATACCTGGCACTTCAGAGCCTTTAATATAGTAGATACAACAGGTTCCTATTACATTGTCAAAATATCCCTTCAGTAATTACCCAGCTACATGTAAAAATAGACCTAGCTCTTCACCACAAAGGAACTGCCAATAAAGCAGCCATCACCTCACTTCCTGCAAACACGAACTGAGGTCACAACCCAAGCAAAGATGCAAGGTAAGGAAAATAATATATTAGGCTCTTGAGGCATCTCGAGCATAAGAGAGCTTCACATCATTGATCCAAGGAAACTCCTCATTCTCTCCTCTCTTTCCTTTAAAAAAAAACAGTCAAAGGAGCTGTTTTAACGAACCAGAAAAAAAAAAATGAACGACACAGCATGTCCAAGTTTCTACAAGGCAATCACAGGAAAATAAGCATCCAACAAGTATATCTTCAGATAAGTTTAAACAAGTTTAGTCAAACACCATTAACGATTTCAAACAAAACCATTTAAACAAGAGGAACAAAAACATCTTCAATCCAAAGCATTTTATCTCACCACTACATGCAAGCATATACCCAGATCTCAAAAGCATCAAACCAGCTACAATAAGATAACATGCAATCCCTCAGCACTACCACACCACAGTACACCAGCAAGCATACAATTTAACACTAGTCCCAAAAAAACAACAAAAATTCCCTGCACTTGGGACTTAATTACTTGTTTTAGTGAAGAAATAAATCAGTTAACAGTACAGTGATGTCATTAAAAATTAAATAGGGAAAATTTCAACTAACTGTTTAGTCCCTTTTGAAGTTGAAATAACACTCATGTAAGACAGAATGTATACATTTTAATCACTACACTGGTCACAAGTCATACTGAAGTAGATGTGTTGAGAGATTTAGCAGGAACAGCTATTTTACATTCAGTCTTTTGTGTTTTCTTTTTCACATCACTCCAGGAGTTCTTGTCAGTAGCTCTCTACAAGGAATGGGATGACCAGGCCATGTCCTCAGGAACAGATCTAAGTTATTATTTTTATGAACAGTGAAGCTTCTTCTAAGCTGTTGAAATTTCTTATCTCATTTAAGTAAAGGATTTTAATTCTGGCAGGGAAAGCAAATTGTGCTTTGATATTGTTTTGCTTAAGAAGCTTTAAGAGTGGCCAAGCTTTTTTCCTTTGCTCTAATACTTTGGTGGAATAATCATTGTCAAATCTAATTAAATTCTGTTTATATTTCAGAGGACCTTTTCTCCAAGCTGATTTTAGCACTAGCTCCCTATCCAGATAAGATAAAAATTTTATTACAATTGATCTAGGAGGTATAGAGGAAGAAGTTTAAACTGCCTTCCCTAAGGCTCTATGTGCCCTTTTGATATCATATGAGAGACCTTCTTTTAGAGCTAAGATTTCTGGAAGCCATGAGTTTAAGAATGAAATAATATCCTCACCTTCATTTTTTTCAGGCAAACCAAAATTCCTGATGTTAGTTCTTCTTTCTCTGTTCTCTAAATCGTCTACTTTATTGAGAAGCCAGGTATTCTGTTTAAGGAGAAATTCTCTCTGAATTTCCTCTTCCTTGAGCCCTCCTTTGATATCATTTAAGGAAGTTTCTGTATTTGTTGTTTTATTTTGATGTTGTTGTAGCATCTCCTTGAATACATCTTTGACAGTTCTCTTTAAGATTGTCTATATTTTCTTTAAAACTATCCATTTTCAAAGAAAGCTCTTGTAAAGTAGTGGACACCAGCTACAGTTCTTTCTTCAAAGCAGATTCAGAATGAGAATTCTTTGAGATACTCATTTCCACAAGGTATTAAGGTCTCCAAAGTAATTTGACAGGAAAATATCTATGAAAGTACACCAAAGTTTCTAATTTTATATAATAGACTTTCATTGACAAGATCTAGTTATTTTTTTAAAAGATTAATTATTTCCCTGTATTTTATATTAGTTTTATGGAGCTCTTAAATTGCGCTTGTTTCAGTAGGCCATTCAGGCTCTGCCTTCATACTTTACATTTTGAACACAAGATTAACATTTCTTGTTTACATGATTAAACAGAACTCAGTTGGCTTTCTTGATGGTGACACTTGAGTATAAGGCTCCCTACATTCTGAATGGATATTCCTACATCTACATAAAAACATATTTAACTTATAAACTTAAAGAAAAGAATAATTGTTAACTCCATTGATATTTTAGTAATAAGTTTCCTGCCATGAGATGGCTTCACCGAAACCAGTTAAGCCCCTCCTTGTACTTACCTCATTTCTTCCCAACCTTCCTATTTCCCAATTTAACCCTTCTATCCCCACTACACTAACTTTCTTCCATTGCTTAACTCCCATTACCATTCCTACCTGACCCTCCCCGAAGATGTCTGTGGACAAATTGGTTTGTTCCCAGACCTCATTTGTTTTCATTTATATAAATATCTACTTGCCTATATCATAAGTGATACTTCAATAGAGATGTTTTTTGTTTAAAAAGAGTAAAATAAAGCTGACATTGTTACAGCTCCATATCCTGGACAAGTACACATTCCTGTAGTAGATATGAATGGAAATTCTTTTCTTGCAATAGAATGAAACAAAGTTATTAGACAGGAGTTAAAGCTGTTGTGTATTACATTTCTTTAGAACATGGGCAAACTGTAAATTTCACCCTGATTGGAGAACATTTTCCAGCAGGATGTTAATGCACAGGTAATGCCTGCTAAAAAACAAGTCTGCTTCTTCACGGTGGCATATTAAACTGCTGGAAATCTCTGAGAGTATAAAATAAAAAGCAAGTGATCACCATTTTTTGCACTCACTAAACAGTGCTTTGCTGTTTGGTGAGCAAAAAAAATTAAAAGAAAAAGAAGATTAAAAAAGAAAAAAACATGTGTGTGTGTGTGTGTGTGTGTGTGTGTGTGTGTGTGTGTGTGTGTGTGTGTGTGTGTGTGTCTGCATGTGGGTGTGCTTGCATACCTGATAATGTAAGCAAGAGAGAGAAAAAGGTAGCACTGACTGCAACAGACAGCTCATCAGCATGGGTCCAATAAGCAAGAAGACATTATTTTCCCAGTAAAACAAACGCTATCAGGCATTAATGCTTACATCTGGCATTAGAATATTTGTATGTGCTTAGTAATAAGTCATATGCTTGGAAGGCTAATACATGGGTCCATCCAAGTCATATGCTTGGAAGGCTAATACACGGGTCCATCCATATACACACACATACTTACAGGCACACATACACACACACATGCACACACACACACACACACACACACACACACACACACACACACACACACACACACACACACACACACACACACACACACACACACAAAAACATACATATCCCTGTCTCTATAGTTATTTAATTTTCATTTCCATTATAAGAAAATATTTGCACTTTGGTATTCACTGAAATGGTATGAAAACTGGAACATAAAGATCTGCCACCAGGCTACACAAATACAAAAAGTTCACACCAAAATCTGATCCCTTACCCAGTTACACTCACACAAAACCAATTAAGCCCCTCCTCACACTTACCGCATATCCTTCCAACTTTCCCACTTTCCCAATCTGACCCTTCCATCTTCACTGCACTAACTTTCTTCCACTACCATCTTAACTCCCATTAGTATTCCTGTTTGACCCTCCCCGAAGATGTCCATCATCAAATTATGTTGTACCCAAACCTCATTTGTTTTCATTTAAATAAATGCATAATTGCCTATGTCATAAGTGATACTTCAATACAGATGTTGATTTGTTTAAAAAAAAGAATGAAATAAAGCTGACATTGTTATAGTAAGAATAAATCAAGGGTTTTGTAATTAAGTAAAAGCTGTTCTCACTGCACATATCCAGTAGCACATGCAGGGTTTGATGTGCAATTGGTCTTAGCTAGAGCATGTGATGCTCAAGTTCAAAATCATGTGTCATCCACATTCACAAGTAGCATAACCCTCAGAAGGACCGCCCGGGATTTGTACACAGGAAGAGTGCCATAAACACATACACCACCCCCTGGAGAGAAACCATAAAGCATTGCCAAATTACTCTTCTCGCTCTTCTTGCCAGCTCTTGTAGCACCTGGGCCACTACTCAGTTTGGATAGTAGGAACTTTATTTCTGTATACTATTGGAGCTGGTAAAACTCTTCTTTGATAGATTTTCTGTCATTAGTGCACCCAAACATATTGCCTGATATCTGCACTTCTTATACTAAAATGTGTGACTAGAAGTTTAAGCTTTTCAAATAACACACACACACACACACACACACACACACACACACACACACACACACACACACACAAACATTCACACAAATCACACAAAAGGGCATTTATGAAGGTTAGACATCTTAGACTGGAATAGCTGTAATCTGTATCATTTTCAGAAATATAATTATTTACTTCACAAAGAGTGTTTTAAGTTGACTGGCTATTTGAAGATTAGAGCCTTTAGAGGCAATAAATTAAAGATGTTGCTGGACAATAAACTTCAAAGTCAGGATGCTGGTGTGACCATCAATTTATATGAAAAATGAATGCAAACATTAATATAAATTAGTGGTCACACCAGCATCCTCACTTAAGATTTTATTTGCTAGTACCATCTTTACTGTAAGAATTTAACAAATGTTGGAGGCATGATAGGGAAGAAATAGGTAACTGACAACATATTTTGGAGAGTGTAATGAGTTGACAGATTTTAAAAATTCCCTACAGAGTACTCTGTCAGAAATATTGGGTGAGCAAATAACTTTAACTAAGGAGATGATTCTTTTGTGCTGGCACACGGGATCTGAATTCCCTAGACATAATAAGGTCTTATTCAAGTCTAATTCTGCTGGCTACCTAAAAAGCAATTACTATAAAATGGAAATCAAAGTATAAACCAACTGTATTTGAAGTACTGAATATTATAAAAGAGATAGAGCAACTGGTAGAGGGATATTTAAAAAACAGAGGGAGCAACTTACGTAAAAATAAATGAAAATAGTGGAAACAATGCATGTAGAATAATGTTCAGGAGGAGGAGTGAGGTTTAAGGAAGGCAGGAGTTCAGCAATTTATGAAATTTTGGACTCATGATAGTTACAAGGAAAGAAAAGATAAGTGATGCATAGTGTATGTAAATGGGACAAAAATGTTACTATGGTTTAGTTTCTTTACTGTTAATGTATGCTTGCCGATGTCTTAAGTGATAATTTTATAAAGGTGTTTAAAAAATAGTGTAATAATGGTTCTAGCTAATACCTGTGAGATATGATGTTTTCAGGATTTCACAGCCATAGTGTAGACTGCTATGATAAGATGAGGTCTGGAGAAGATAAACCAAGTGCTCTCTTTCGAAATGTCAAGACTCTGATTGTCGAATCTAGAAAAATAAAGTATGAAAATGCATTTGAAGATCGAATATTAAACATTACACTCCTCCTTTAAACTTGCTGTGTGCAGGGCATAAGCCCCTCGTACCTCAATATAGGAGCCAAGTACCCTACACCCCAAAACTTATATATGCCAAGGGGAGCTATACCTCAGCAATCAGAATATCTTAAATTACTGTCTATATGAAGAGAAGAACCACAACATCTCAGTCAAATGTTGTACCATTAGATTTGGAGAAATGATAGAAACATTGAGTCTTGATCAGTGGCATATATGGATAAAGCCCTGAGTCTGATCTAGGTGACTTGGGTGTTAGTGGAGCTGGCTGGGGAGGGTGGCAGTGACTGGCTTATACAAGGTCACCCATCCTAGGGAGGGCGGGAGATGTGACTCACTATTCGTACCTGATGATGGTCAACTATAGCAGCATGTGGCATGTGAGCTTGTGAAGTAGTTTTCCCAATTTGGTTTGCTTTGCATAAGCACCTTTATTAAATCTGCAATATTTTAATAAGAATATTGACACACATGGAATTACAGAACCAAAAACACACCAGTGTTTCTCAGATTGTAATTAATTCTTAATTGTCTTCTCAGTCCAGACTGTTAAACTAAGTGCAGGCCAGTTATTAGCATGTGTATCGGATTAGCCCCAAAATGAATAACTATACTTAAAACATAAAATATGCAATTATGATAGTCACTGAAATGAACATGCTAAAGGTATACAACTTTCAGTGAATGATTCCCTGTTTAGTGGTAAGAGAACTACCACTAACTTCTTGGAATTATTATTTTTTTTATTTCAAGGGGGCAAGCAACACAAATTTTTGTGACTAATCAAAAGTGATTTCATGTTTCCATTTATGCAATCAACGAATAAAAGTATAACTGATTAGTAAGCATTTCTGCATCTGATCACTTCAAAATATTAGCATGATACTGTAAAATAAGCAAACTACATTTCATTCTAAACTGCTGCTAAGTTCCTCTGGGGATCAAACAAGAAAATAAGGCAAGCTTTTGTTTAATCTTCAAAAATGTGTGCACTTTTTTTTCTGAGCCTGTTATGTATGGAAGTTATACACTGGCATTTAGAAAATAAAGTATGCATGAGCACATACAGGTTAAACTTCAGCTGTAAAATGAACTCCTTTATAATACTGTATATAATACTAATAACTAAACATGTATATTTGTATTTACACATTAGTATTAGTGTTTGTATCATAGATAAAATAACTAAAACAACAGTGTTGGAAACTATTTACTGAATGCAACTTGCATAATATGTTTTAATATGAAGAACAGTATTATATTATGATGAAACATGACAGTGCACTTTTTTTTGAGAAAGTGCAAAGTACATATAAGATAAATGATCTGTGCTATCACAGCTACTGTTGACATACTGTACAGAAATAATGGAAATACGAACATTATACAACTTCACTCTATGTTGACATCATAATGCTTCTGATGTCACTGTGGAATTTACTGCAGCATTCTACACTACAACATAATTTCTAGTATGATTCTTGGAGAGAAAGAAATACGTGTGTTTGACAGAGGCTGAGATAAAAGAGAGAACCATCCAATGGCATTTTCCTTCATTAAATTTCTCATTCAAGAGATTTGCCAAGAGAATAAGAACATCATCACCCTTCTTTACCCAGTGCATCATTCCCAATGATAAAGAGGTACAATTTAAAAAAAAAAGTTAACTCAGTTAACTGGTTTTAGCCCTCATTTAGATTTTGGGCATCTCTAAATATGAACCCTGTGTACATTAATGATCTGTAATGATCATTAGCAATTGCTTCATTTTTTAAGTATCAGTATATTTCTATCCATAGCTATAAAGCTAATTTCATGCTGATTAGGATGCATTTCATCTATTTAGATGAATTAGATTTAAAGGAAATAGTGTGTACTGACATGCCTGAGCATTCATAAGTTCATAGGTACATTCTAGGCAATTGATCTCTGAGGATCATAAAGAAGTCTAGTCTTACATTCCCAGGGTAGAGTTTAGCCTTTTTTTTATTTTACATCTGAAGAAATCCCAATCCCTCCACACCACACGCTCCAGAGACCTCAACCTCATTATCACAATCAACAGAACATGCTGGAGGGACAGGTTCATAACCCAGAGACTGCCCATGCTATGGAATAGACTTCCCTTACATGTCAAGCAGAGCACCTCACTGGCCCTCTTCAAAAGAAATCTTGATGAGTGGATGGGAAATAGAAAATTCACCCTAGGGATCACTCCAGTGACTTTACTCGACAGAGACACTGGGAACTAAGGTCGGGTGGCACAATGCCAGGGTAATCCTATGGGCTAGGCTTGTAAAGGCTCCAGGGCCATTAGCCTAATACACACCTATGAACCTATAAAAGACATCTATACAACTCACAGAGCCTTCAAGTGGTTAAAAAGATTGTCAGTCTTAATTAAAGTGTTGGCTACAGAACAGATGATGACAGCAAGTGATTTCTTCAGTGGGAAAAAGAGGTTATTTCTCAGGTTTCACTAAGGCTCATGCTAGAATGGCTCAACTTTAACAGGCCTTCAAGTAACAGTACTAGAAAAGGCAGAGAGGGAATGTTTTTGCAGCTGATATATATATATATATATATATATATATATATATATATATATATATATATATATATATATTTATATCTATCTATATATATATATATATATATATATATATATGTGTGTGTGTGTGTGTGTGTGTGTATACAATGGAGAAGATACACACACTGGTGTAAAAAATGTATTTTATTTTCATTTGCTAATCAGGGTAGAATGCTGATTCAGTGGGAGCAGTTTCAGTTTCAACCCAAGGAGTAAAAAAAAATAGAAAAGAAAAAAAAACATTAGTCAATGAATATCACAGCACAGTTTGAGAAATGGCAGACAAATAAATGGAACTGGTTAATGTAGTGTACATAATTAAAAAGACTAAATTAGATAATACAATGAGTAGGTAGTACAGAAAATTGTAAGACAGAGACTGCAAACAAAATGGATAAATATATAGTACTTGCTGTATATATAATATATATAATTAAGTTAAGAAGACAAGAGAAAAAGAACATGAGCAGCTGGGTGAGGGCAAGATAAGAGGGTACATTTTATTACAGGAATTGAGGTAATCTAAGTATGGAGACAAAGAGTGCAGAGGAGATAACTGAATTGTGGATATTTAGAAGCCAGTGAATGAGTTTGTTAAACAACCTGTAGTGATTAGTCATGTTTTTACTGTGATTCCTTGTCATGTGGAGCATTTACTGGTAGCTTGTTTAAACAGATTTTTTGAGATGGGATCTGAATTTCTGGAAAGGTGAGATTGCTTTTAGATTTGCTGGTAGTGCTTCCCATGTCTGTGGGACAATAACTGCGAAGCAATTGTCTGAGAAGGAGGATTGTGCACATAGGCTATAAGATGGATATAAGGAGTGTGCAAAACATGAAGATCTGATATACAGTGTCTTCAATTTAATGCAAAGACATGTGCAATGAATAGAAAAGTCCATAAAGGTCGAAATGACAGGAGGCAAAGTGCAGCATACAACAAATCTGAACGTTCTTGAAAATTTCAGTTTAAATTACTTGAATATGGAAAATTGTTATAATAAAGGATTAAGAAAAGGTTGGGAAATAATGCAATACAAAGTGGTGTTGGCACAAGGGAGATAACCCTATTATTCCTGTGTTCAAATAGTTGAAAAGATCCAGTCCTTCTTATTGCCTTCAGTAATGGATGCCCCATCTCAACAAGGAATACACGAGTGAGGTCATTCATAGCAGTGCTCCAAGATGGCGCAAGATCTGTGTCAAAGCCCTCATGAAGAAAATCACATGCAACTTATTAATTATATAGTCGTTTGAATAAGAATAGTGTGAGAGAGAGAGATTGAGAGAGATGACAGAGGCTTTTAAATACCATGAGACAGGTGGTGAAGTCCAGAAAGGCAGCATCTTTTGGAGAAGGAACTGCATATACACAAGGAAAGCAGTTTTAAAATAGAGAGCAATACGATCACTCAGGCAGTGCATAACCTTGACAGGGTTATGAATGCATGGAATAGCCTGTAAAAGAAGGCAGTGAATTCTCCTACGCACCAGCTCTAAACTAATTGTTTTCTGCCACCAAGAGCCTCTAAGGTCAGGTAAGTCATACTAAACACCAGCTCTAAAATAATTGCTTTCTACAGCCAAGGTCCTCTGAGGTTAGGTAAGATGCTCTACACACCAGCTTGGAACTGATTGCTCTCTGCAACAAGGGACATCTGAGGTCAGGTATGTCCGTCTACACTCCATCTTGGGGCTGATCGCTTTTTGCAACATAGACCTCGGAGGTGAGGTAAATCCAACTATGCCCTAGCACTAAACTGTTTCATTTCTGCAATGAAGAGCCTCTAAGGTCATGAAAGACATACTATGTACACACACAGAACCCAATGCATTCTAAAATAAAGGACCTCTGAGGTCATATAATTCCCACCACACACACAACTGTGAACAGTTTGTTTTTCCAACCAAGGACCTCTGAAGTAAGGTACATCCTGCTATGTACCAGCATTAATAAACTGATTAAATTCTGTAACCAAGGACGTCTGAGGTCAAACAAGTTGCAGCACATACTAGCTCCAAAAGTATTGCTTTCAGTAAGAAAGGACCTCTGATATCAGGTAAGTTCTGCTACATGGCAACTATCAATCAAATGCTGTATGCAACTAAGGGTTTCTTGAGTCAGGTAAGCTCTGCTCTAAACTGGATGCTTTGCACAGTGCTCTGAGGACAAGTCCCATGACACACAAGTACTAAACTGACTACTTTCCATAACAAATGGCCTCTGAGTTCCAGTAAATCCCACTATAAACTAGCCCTGACTAGATTGTTTTCCTCAACAAAGGGCCTCTGAGGTCAGTCCTGCTACACACCAGTTCTAAACAATTTGCATTTGTCAATGAAGGGTCCCTGAGGTCAGGTAAATCCTGCTATGCAACAGTTCTAACAGATAAGTTTCTGCAATGAAGGGCCTCTGAGGTCAGATAAGTTATGTACACACCAGCTCTAAATTGATTGCTTTCATAAATGAAGGGGCTCTGAGGTCAGGTAAGTGTTGCTGCACATCATCTCTAAACTGATTACTTTCTGCAGTGAAAGTGTCTGAAGTCAGATAATTCTAGTTATGTACTAGATCTAATCAGATTGCTTTAAGCAATGAATGCCCCCAGATGTCAGGTAAGTCACATTAAACACCGGGCATAAACTGTTTTCTTTCTTAGGATCATAGGATTATAGAAGATTACTAGGCTATTGACCCAGAGGTCGTTTTAAGCCTAGCTGTTTCAACCCAATGTAATACTATAGAGGTACTAGTCAGTACCCAAGACTGCATTTAGTGATGACTACCCATGATGATCTTGATTTAATTTCTCCAAGATTTTTGAAGTTTCTTATACCATAATGGGAATGGTCCCCATTCCTAAGTTAGAGCACAATTAGAGTTCATGAAATTAGTATTGCTTCCGTCTTTGATATTAGGCTCTTCTCAGAACCTGCAATGTGCACAGAATTGCCTCCTTCTGCAGATCACTTGGACTTACATGCATTGGTAGCATATCTAAGCATGACTGTAAATTATTTTTTATATTTCTAGTTAATCACTGTATATTAATCAGATCAGACAATAGTAGTAGAAGTAGCGAACGTAAACTCGTCAAGTCAAAAAGTAATAATAGAAAATATATAATTCTACAGCATTACTAAGTATTCGAAAGTAATCCAAGCAAGGCAGGCAGTCTGTTTCCAGTCAAAAATCCTTTATTAAGTACACATACAAGCGATCCAAGTAAAACAAAAATAGAGTAATAATTTCCTCACAAGCTTTCTAAATATATATATACTTTTTATCAGGCACGGGAGTGGTTTATTGTGCTGCAAACCAAAGTGTTATTGGTACACATGTTAAATTTACATCCCTTCCCCCATCAGTGTGACATTTGAACTGGTCCTGCCCTACCTAGTAGCTGTCATAATAATATATAGCCCTAATGTACTTTAATGGTACATCTTATTTAACCAAATTATTAAGTAGATTATTAAGTCTGTGATTTTATACAAGGCAATATACTACGTGGCTGGAGATATATCAACCTTAGTTCATTTTGCGATCAAAAATTATATATAAATATATACATATACATTTTGCATGTAAAAATCAATTTCTATTTTCATAACCTGTTGTTAACAAAGATCGCTTTCATCCTTCTAGACTTCTTCAGGTCTGTGTACAAGAACCCTAAAAACCTATATAATTGTATAATTAGTTAGTATTGTTATTACCATCATTTAATAAAGTGGAAAAAAAGAAAACCAGAAAAAAATATATATATATATATATATATATATATATATATATATATATATATATATATATGTATGATGATGGAAACCAAATATACACTTAAATTTCAAATAATTTAAAATGGTATTTAAAACTAATTTGTAGAAAAAAAAATAAAATACAATTAGTCATGTAAACAATGTGGCAATTTTCTAAGTTCCAGTGCACTTTTAATTGAACAGTAGTAGTTTAGTCCAGGCTTCCTAAAAGAGTTCAGCTTTAATTGCCACATGAGTTCATGTTTTTCCAGAATATTCGGATGTCTCCTTCAAGATCACCCATGTCTATGCGATCCAGGATCTGGAACTTAAAACCTGTGTGCCTTTTATGAAGAGAAAGGTGTTTGGCTAATGCATTATTTTTACATCCAGGGCAGATTTCTGACAGATGACATGAAATCCTTCGCTTGAGTTTATTTACAGTCTTGCCCACATAGAATGCATCACATTCATTGCACTGTGCCCTGTAAATTACTTTTCTAGTGTTACAGTCACCCCCTGAACTGGTTTTAATGATCTTTTTTAAATAAGGGCAATAAAAACTATCACCTTGCTGTATAAATATACAAAATGTACAATTAGTTTAACATCTTTTAGTGCTTTTCTCACATGGTCTAGGTTTAAATTCAACAAAACTTCTAATATTCCTGGCCTTCCTATAAACAAATGATGGGGCTTCACCTAAGATGTTAATCAGAAAAGGGTTTCCTGTGACAATGTCCCAGTTTTCTTCAATAATATTTTTGATACTGTGATAATCCAAAGTGTATGTCAGGATGCAGCTATTTTTGCATTTGTTATTTTCTGTGGGATTACTTAACATTTTTCTACTGTGGAGGTTGAGTGAAGGTGCTTCAGTCCTTTTCAGTTCTATAATAGGTTCATAGGTTCATACTAGGCTATCTGCCCTGGGGCAATTATAAGCTGATTAGTTTACTGTGCCTGGGTTCCAGGATGTTTTTTAGCACCTGACTTTCATAGCCTCTCACTAGAAAATCATTTTCTAAGTTGTTCAGGTTTCTCAAAAATGGTTCCATCTCTGTGGTAATTCGAGCTAATCTATAGCCTTGGGATTTCACTACATTATACTTGGTTAAGTCTGCATCCTACAAAAAACAAGTATAATGTAGTGAAATCCCAAGGCTATAGATTATCTCGAATTACCACAGAGATGGAACCATTTTGAAACCTGAACAACTTAGAATAAATATATTTTCAGAGTATATTGATAAAACTGAAAGGACTGAAGCACCTTCACGTCCCAAAAAAAGGTAGAAGTAATTCCACAGAGAAAGCATGACATACACTGGATTATCACAGTATCAAAGTATATTATTGAAGAAATTGGAGGTCTGATTAATAAAGGATTTCGACTGAAGCCTGTAATTCAGATCACAGTGATATAACAAGCAAAAAATCATAACCTATGCAACAGACACATAAAGTCACAGGTATATAGTGAGATCCTTCTCGCAGTCGCTGCCGGTGATCGCGATGTACACTGGGCTATTTTTATGATTATTTTTTTTTTTTGCTCCTTCTCTTGTTCACTTTATTAAAAGACCAGTAGGTGAATACTGAGCAACTCTCTGAACCTGAAATAAGCGATACTTTTAATTTGTAGCTAAATATGTATATATTATATATAATTTTGATTGCAAAAATGAACTAAGCGGCTTCCAGCCATGGTATATTGCCTTGTATAAAATCACAGACTTAATCTATTTAATAATTTGGTTAAATAAGATGTACCATTAAAGTACATTAGGGCTATATATTATTATGACAGCTACTAGGTAGGGCAGGACCAGCTCGAATGTCACACTGATGGGGGAAGGGATGTGAATTTAACATGTGTACCAATAACACTTTGGTTTACAGCACAATAAACCACTCCCATGCCTGATAAAAAGTATATATATGTTTAGAAAGCTTGTGAGGAAATTATTACTCTATTTTTGTTTTACTTGGATCGCTTGTCTGTGTACTTAATAAAGGATTTTCGACTGGAAACAGACTGCCTGCCTTGCTTGGATTACTTTCGAATACTTAGTAATGCTGTAGAATTATATATTTTCTATTATTACTTTTTGACTTGACGAGTTTACGTTTGCTACTTCTATTACTATTGTCTGATCTGATTAATATACAGTGATTAACTAGAAATATATGGACTGAAAATCTTCCACACAGAGAAGTTTCTTACACTGTTTTGTTTTTAGATCCACTACACTTTAATGGGTTGTTTTGAGACTTCGGGGATACCACGGAGATTACTTGTTTTTTAAATTATTTTTTACTAATCCTTTTTCTCCCTCTACTATTTGAACTATTTGAGTATTGTTCCTCCATATTGCTCCCATTTCTGCTTGCAAATCCTGGTATTTTAAGACTTTGTGTCTTTCAGTATGTAAGACACTATTCAGTAGGGATATAGAAATTTCAATTTTGTCTTTTTTATTGGACTACTATATCTGGTTTTCTTGCACCCATTTTTTGAACTGTTGGTAATGGGTGATCTCGCGTGATATAAACTCCATTCTCTACAACACTTTGTAATTCTTTGTAATACTTTATAATTCATGTTTCCAATGCTTCTCATCTCACTCTGCATTGTAGTGTTTCTACAATCCCCAGTGCAACAGAACTGCCACATTATTGTGCTTTTCATTATATAGATATGAGATGGGTAACTCTTTCCAGTTCTGCTTTACAGAACCTGCATTGCCTGTTTCACTGACTATTTAATTGAACTTTGTACACCATCATGTACTTAGTGCATTAGCTTGGGTCACTTCACTTCTCCTTACCTACGCCTGCTTCAACTCCTGGTCCACACAGGGTTGTTGCATACGTTTTCTATATTTACAACTATATTTCTGGATTTTCCAATTTTCTTTCCTTCTCTTCTGGTCCTTTTTTATCCTTTCTTTTTATTTATTTATTTTTTACACTTTCAGTTGCTGTCTGATTTTTGTCTACTTCTGGTTTCATATCAGTTCCCATTTTATATTGAAATTCTTCTGCTAAACTAAGCTAAGATAACATCTTAGGCATCTTCTCTTCATGCATTAGGATAGTCACTATGCTTAGATTTGATGAGCACAGCAAATAAGCACGAAAACCCACATTTGCAGAGCTGTACATATAGATTCAAGTAGGCCCATTCCTCCCTCAGTGCAATGTATATATAATATTGGTATATACTTTTTTATATATCATTACATAAGAATGGAGCATTTTTTTTTGTTTGTTTTCTTGTTCAGCTGATTCAATGCTTTTTGGGACCAGTTAATCACCAAAAACGCAGTAGGTCAGAAATGGAAGAGCAAATTGATTTAATACTTGGACTTATTCCTATATATCAAGCCTGTTTTCAATATTAGCTTTAGTCCTCTGAAGTATTCCTTTGTAAGCTTTGCTCTCATTGGTTCATGTTTCATTGATGACTCTTCATCTATTCCCTCCTGCTCAAGTTCCTTGATATCACATTCCTACCCCACAGATGATATTTTCTTTGTGCTGCAGCTTTCCTTTCATAAATATGTAGCTGGACTTACCGCAGCTCAGAGGACTATGCTGTAGAAAGCAATCAATCCTGGTTCTTATACAACCCAGGAAAGTTTTAAATATTTCTAGTTATGCTTTCAGATTCTCATCTGATAAACTATACAATTTTAAATCGTCCACAAAAAGCAGATGAGATTTTTTTTAAACCAAGTTGGTTTCTGGGAGTTAAAAATGTAACCATACCCCAACTTATTAAGTAGACAGCTTAACAGATTAAGGACAAGAAAAAAAAAACAACAGTAGGGGATAGAATCACCTTTGAATACCCCCCTTTAAATTTGTATCCCTGGAATAATAATTTTCTCTCTCTCATGGCTTAGCAACAAAGTAGTTTGCCATTGTTTCATAATTATTGCAATGTAATTAATCAATGCAGGATATATTTTATACATCTGTAAGCATTCCATTATCCATGGATTTGGAATACTGTCTTTCCATGCCATACTTAGATTCTTATCCTTTTTACAGCTCTCTGTTATGGTCTTGCTTAACGATAGATTAGCCTTTGTTCTATGTGATTTTATTGTATTAGCTTTTTATTTTATTACCATTTACTTTTTTCTAGATTGCTATAAACTCTATCTGCATCATTTGCAGTGTATAATTTCAATATTGCTGGAAGGCAGGTTATTGGGCTATAGTTCTTTGAAAGGCTAGGAGGTTCCCTCTTAAGGAGAAGTATCACTCTGCCTGTTGTTAACCAGTTTGGTCACTGTTCAGAACGTGCATATAAGTAATTCTTACTCAAAGCTGAATTTCGTGCAGATGATAGTACCTTTAGCCAGAAGTTATGTTCAACAGCTAGTCCAGAGGTTTTACAGTCATGAGCTTTTCTTAATTTTATCTCAATTTCTCTGGCTGTTTCTTCATTGAAGTCTGTATCCTCTGCATCAGAGCTCCTGCATGTTTCTTTCAATTCTACTATCTGTTCAGCATCTTTGTTATGTTCAACATGGCCTTAATAAATAGTTGACTGTGATGCACTTACTTCTTCTTTGTAGTGATGTTTCTATTCCTTTTGCTTTGTTTCCCATTCCATTATAAAATATTTTAGATCATCAATGAATTGCTTATTTTGTACTTTTCCTTTGTATTTATATGCAAACCTTCTATGCTTTTTCGGCTTGTCCTGATATTTTTAGTTTATTTTTGAAAATAGTGATCTGATCTATTTAGAAACTGTGTGTTGCTTTATCACATCTATCTTTCTATGGATTTTTTTGAATATCTGTTCTCAATAAAGGTACTCTGAAGTCAAATATGTCCCCATAAAGCACCAGTTCTACACTGTTTGCTTTCAGCAGTCAAGTGCCTCTGAGATCAGGTAAGTCCCATTATGCACCAACACTAAACAGATTGCTTCCTGCAATCAAGGGACTTTAGGTAAGGTAATTCCTGCTATACATCAGTTCTGAAATGATTGCTTCAAAAGCCAAGGATCTCTGAGAGCAGGTAAGACGATTTATGCACCAGTTTACAACTGAATGCTTTTTGTAACAAATGGCCTGTGAGGTCAGGTAAGTCCCATTATTTACTAGTTCAGAATTGATTCCTTTCTGCAACAAGGGGTGTCTGAGGTCATGTAAGTCACTCTACATGACAGCTTGGAACTTATGGCTTTCTGCAATGATTAGCCTTCAAAGTCAATTAAGTCCCACTGTGTACCAGCTCTAGACTGAGTTCTGCAATGATTATCTGAGATCACACAAGTTCTGCTATGCACCATAACTTTTTGAAACAAAGAGCTTATATGGTCACATAAATCCAGCTGCTCACCATTTCTAAAATGATTGATTTCTGCAACTAAGAACCTTTGAGATCAGGTAAATTCTGATATGCACCAGCTTTAAAATGATTGCTTTCCACAAAGCAGAGCCTCTGAGGTCAGTAAAGTCCCACTAGGCACCATCTCCAAACTGATTGCCGGCTGACCAAGTTCGCCGACGATTGCAAGCTGGGATCCATTATTAACTCTCCAAGTGATGTAGGCATCCTACAGAAAGGCCTCACTGAGACCAACGACTGGTGTCACAACCATGGCTTTAAGCTTAATCCCAAAAAATGCGTCATCATTCCCTTTGGGAAAAACTCAGTTCCCACTAATTACCACATTGATGGTAGCCCACTGAACACTGAACACGTTGTAAGAGATCTGGGGACACAGGATGACAGCAACCTCTCCTTCGACCACCAAATTGCCACTGTGGTCAGAAAGTCCTTCTATGTGGCATAGGTTCATAGGTTCATAGGTTGGTACTAGGCTATCAGCCCTAGGGCCTATACAAGCCTAGCCATAACAATTCCCTGGCCATTTCTTCCCACAATATTTATTTCCCTGGACCCCTGTCTAGCAGGGCAACTGACGTGATCCCTAGGGTGAATTTCCTATCTCCCATCCAATTGTCAAGGTTCCTTTTAAAGAGGGCCAAAGAGGTGCTCTGCTTGACATGTATAGGAAGTCTTTTCCAGAGTCTGGGGAGTCTCTGGGTCAGGAACCTATCCCTTCAACATGTTTTGTTCACTGTGATGACAAGGTTTAGATCCCTGGTGCATGTGACTCTGAGGGATTGGGATTTCGTTAAGTGTAGCATGCCCAACAGCTCTGGGTATGACATGGCCTTGTATGTTAAGCAGAGATCGCATCTAAGTAGATGATATGCGACTGAGTATAGCTGGAGTTTTTTAGATGGTCAGCATAGGGAATCTACTTTTGGCCGGTGATTCTTTTAGTGAGGTATTTCTTCAGCCTTTCCAGTTGTTGCAGATGACTTGAGAGGTACATACCAAACAGGGCGTTGTATTCTATAATGGGTCTAATGAGGGATGAGTACAGTTGGACAATTACCTCCTTTTTTCTGGATGAAAAACCCTTAGTGATGAGGTGTGTCACATAGAAGGATATCCTGACTGTTGTGGCGATGTGGTTGTCGAAGGTGAGACCACTGTCCACCTGTGTCCCTAAGTCTCTTATCACACTTTCGGTGTTTAGTGTACTGCCACCCATGTGGTAATTCATGGGTACATGTTTTTTCCCAAAGGGGATAACTATACATTTCTTGGCATTGAGCTTGAGCCCATGGCACTGTCACCAAGCAACTGTTTCTGTAAGACCCTTTTGTAGAATATCCACATCATTTGGGGATTCAGTAATGGCTCCCAGTTTGCAGTCATCTGTGAACTTTGTTAGCCGGAGTCCCTTAGTATTGGCCTGTACTTCAGAGAAGTAGATTCCAAACAAGAGTGGTCCCAAGACTGAAACCTGAGGTACTCCACTTGTCACTTGTCTGGAGCTGGATTTGGAGTGAGCTACTTTTACAGTGTGGGTTCTGTCAGTAAGCCAGTTGGCAACCTATCGAGTGATGTAGGGATTAATGTCCAGCTTAGTAAGTTTATCTATGATTCCAGAGTTGGGGATGGTGTTGATGGCCTTGGTGAGGTCCAAATAGGATGTGTGGACCACCTTACCCTCATCCACAGCTCTGGAGACTGATTTGAAGAAGTCAGTCAAGTTCAGGAGACAAGATCAGCCCTTCACGAACCCAAACCGGGTGGGGTCCAGTGTTTGAAGGTTGCCAATGTCTTTGTTTATAAGTTCCATGATAATACGTTCCATGGCCTTGCAGATCAGGCTCATCAGACTGATGGGGTGGTAGTTCTCAGGATCCAAGGTGGATCCTCCCTTGTGGAGTGGGGTAACTGTAGCTGTGCGCCACTCAGTGGGCACAAAGCCTGAGGGGAGGCTATGATTAAACATGACACTTAGGTGAGGTGCCAGTTCATTTTGTAGTCCATGTAGTACACAGCCCAGGATGTCATCTGGTCCCATGGATGCTGTATTATTAGCTTTGGAGAGTGCAGTTTTTACCTGTGTGGCTGTTATTATTGGAATCTGGCAATCTTTCAGTATTGAGATGGGTCCTTTAGGGGGTGAGGGGGGGGGTGAAGTTGGCACTGAATTGATCTGCCAGAATATTGGCAATATCCTTGGGATCAGTATATTTAATGCCATTCTGTTGTAGCTCAGAGCAGATCTGAGCATTGCCATTTAGATTCTTGACATAGCTATAGAATGCCTTGTGATTGTCTTTGGAATCTTTGGCAATTTTATTTTCATAACTACCTTTGGACGATTTTATGAGGGACCTCAGCTTCTTACTAAGGTTGGTAAGGGAGTTTTTTGCATCCTGGGATTTTTCTCTTTTCTGCAACAGTTTCTTCTTTGTGTTGTAAAGTTTGTTTATGGCAGGGGTCCACCAGATTGGCTTCCTTTTTTTTGGACAAGACTGTCTTGGTTCTATCTGGTTTGGCACGATTCATGCACTAGTGGATGTGAGCATACAGTCCCTTAGTGTAGGATTCAGCAGTCGAACTTTCAGTTCCCGTCTGCATGGGTGTCATGAAGTTTGTCAGTTCTGACTTGAGTAGCATGAAGTTGGCTTTGGAGAGGTTTTTTACAAAGGTTTCCTTACTGGGGGGTGGGGGAGGGATTTGGATGTCAAGGGTGATTAGCTTATGGTCAGACCTGACCAACGAGGGGGTGTCCATAGGTGTGGACCATCAATTTCCCATGTTGGTAATGACCAGGTCTAGGATATTGGAGCCCCTGGTGGGACTATGGATTAGTTGATCCAGGGCACTGGAATTTATGAATTCCAAGAACCGTTGGGCAAAGGTGTTGATACATGAGTAGTTTTCCCAGTTAATGGCAGGGTAGTTGAAATCACCCAGTATTAGGGTGTTTGGTTGTATCTTAATATTTTCCAGTATGTTTAGAAAGGTGTAGTGAGAATCTTGGGGCATAGTGTGGGATCTGTAGCAAGCTACAATTTGGATTGCAGTCTTACCTGGTGTTAGTTGCACCTGGAGAATTTCAGACGCATTGTGTTGGGCAACTAGCCTGGTGGTGTGAATATCCTTGGTGAATATGGACACTCCTCCCCCTTTAGTGTTTTGGTCCTGGTTTGGTGGCCGAAAAGTGTGGTATGAGTTGTGGTATATCTCATTACCAAGGGTGTTGCATCCAGGAAGAAGGAGGTCATCATCTCTCTCTACTCTTCCCTCATTAGACCAATCATTGAGTATAATGCCCCATTTGGCATGTACCTCACTAAACACCTGCAACAGCTGGAAAGGCCACAAACGTACCTCACAAAGAGGATCCTTGGCCTTAAACGCATGCCCTACATGGACAGACTCAAAAAACTCCAACTTTTCTCTGTCTCATATCATCTATTAAGAGGCAATCTCTGCTTGACTTACAAAGCCATGTCTGACCCAGCCCTGTTAGAAATGTTGCACCTAAAGAAGTCCCAATCCCTCTGCACCACATGATCCAGGGACCTCAACCTCATTACCACAATTAACAGAACATGCTGGAGGGGCAGGTTCATAACCCAGAGACTGCCCATGCACTGGAAAAGACTTCCCATCCATGTCAAGCAGAGCATCTCACTGGCCCTTTTCAAGAGAAATCTTGATGAGTGGATGGGAAATAGAAAGTTCACCTCGGGGATCACTCCAGTGGCTCCACTTGATAGAGGCACTGGGAAGTAAAGGGGGCAGGATGCCAGGGCACTTCTATGGGCTAGGCTTATAAAGGCTCCAGGGCCGTTGGCCTAGTACACACTTATGAACCTATGAACCTATTGAAGGGCTTATGATGACATTTAAGTTGCAATGTTTTTGAGATCTGAATAGCTATTTTCAACAAAGGGATTATGAAGTCATGTAAGTCTTGCTATGTATTAGCTCTAAACTGATTACTTTTAGCAACAAAGGGCCACTGCAGTCCAGTAAGTCATGATGCTTATCAGTTCTACGTACCAGCGCTAAACATATTGCTTTCTGCAATGAAGGGTCTCAGAGGTGAGATAAGTTGGACTACTCAACAACTCAAAACTGATTGCTTTAGTCAATAAGGGGACTCACAGGTCAAATTAATCCTGCAATGTACCAACTCCAAAGTGATCATATTTCTCAATGAAGAGCCTTGGATGTCAGGTAAGTCCCTGTACACCTCAGCTCTTAAACGGATAGCTTTCCCTAATAAAGATCCTCTGACATCAGGAAAGTCCTGCTGTGTGTACCAACCCTAAATTGATTTTTATTTGCAGTGAAGAGCCTTTGAGATTTAAGTCCCACTACATAACATATTTATTTCTACAATGAATAGCGTCAATACTCCCCATCACTAAACTGATTGCTATTGGTAGCAAACGGTCTGAAGTAAGTGCTGGTATGCACTAGATCTAAACTGATCAATTTTGTCAACCAAGGGCTACTGAGTTTTGATAGATCACAATGGCTGCCAGTTGTAAAATGGTTGCTTTCGGCAAGAAATAGCCTCTGAGGTCATGGTAAGTACTCTAAATGCTTTTCATCTGAAGGCAATTAAGTCACATTATGAACAAGCTCTAAACTGATTGGTTTTTACAATGAAGGACACCTGAGTTCAGGTAAGTCCCACTATGTATCAGCTCTAAACTAACTGCCAATATAGGGCTTCTGAGGTCAAGCACGTCCAGCTATTCACCAGATCTAAATTAATTGCTTTCTGCAGCAAAGATTCTCTGAGAAGATAAATTCCACTATGCGTCAGCTTTAAACTGACTACTTTTCATAATGAAGGACCTCTGAGGTTAGCTTAGGTTCATAGGTACTTACTAGGTTAATGAACAGAAGGGCCTTCTTAAGTCTAGCCATGCATCCCAAATCTCTGACAAGTTCTGGTACCCTTGATAAGCATAAGCAAAGACTTGAGAGATGAAATATTTACAAGCAGGGACCTGGGAGATGAACCATTTACAGGTTGCCTGTGTCCATTTAAGATATAGGTACCAAACCAGGGATGAATTTCCTGTTCCCCATCCAGTTGTCCAACTTACAGTTGAATTGGGCTAGGGAGGAACTCTGTTTCACATGGATGGGGAGCCTGTTCCAGAGACAGGATAGTCTATGGAATACATACCTCTTTCCAACAGGTCCTATTTATATTACTGCAAGGTTTAAGTCTTTAGAACAGGTAATTCTGGTGTTGTTTGTTTTGCAGATATGCAAGAGGTCCATCAGAGTGGGGTCTGACAATGTTCTATAGGCCAGGCATAGATCTCCCCTCAACAGCCTGTAGAAAATAGAATACAGTGATAGGGCCTTGAGGTGGTCTGCCTAGGACATGTTACTTATGCCCTGTATTCTTTTAGTGAGGAACCTCTGTGAACATTCCATTTGTTGGATATGCCTGGTTAGGTACATATCAAAGGAAGTAGTGCACTCAGTGATAGGTCTGATGAATGCCGAAAACAGTGGAACAATAACTTCCTAGGGCCTAGATGCCATACCTTTGTTTATAAGTTGCGTAACATAGGATTCCCTCAGTACTGTAGCTATATCCCACTGTTCATCACCTCTAAATTAAATGTTTTCTATAACAATTGGCCACCAAGTTAAGGTAAATCCAGTTACACGAGTTCTGATTTGAATCCTTTCTTCAATGGAGGGCTTCTGAAGTAAAAAAAAAAGACCTGATATATGCCAGTTCTAAACTGAATGTTTTCACCAATGGATGGCCTCTGAAAACACCAGCTCTAAATAGTTTGTTTTTACTATGAATGATATCTACATTCATGTAAGTTCCACTATACATCAACTTTAAGCTGTTTTATTTTTTCACCAGTGAAGACTCTCTGAAGAGAGGTAAATGTCTCTATGCACCAGCTCTAAAATGACTATTTTCCACAATGAAGGAACTCAGGGATTAGGTAAAGTCTGCTACACACTAGCCCTAAAATTGTTGTCCACAATGAAGGGTCTCTGAGTTCAGGTTAAATTCCATTATACCTTTGTTCTAAACTGTTTGCTTTCACCAGTGGTTATGTAGGTGAATACTAGAATATTCCCCTTGCTGGATAATTTTAAGATTAGCCAATTTCCCCTTGCAAAGGTGAGAATCAAACCTTGTTCCTTGTGTATGTGGTAAACAACTTCACCATTATGACAACCCCAATAAACAGGCTCTCATATCAGGTAAGTCCTGCTATGCACTAGCACTAACCTGATTGCTTTCCATAACAAGGGAAACCTGAAGTCATTTAGTGTGGTTACCCACTAGCTCTAAGGGCCTCTGAGGCCAAACAAATCTTGTTACAAACCAGCTCTAAACTGATTGCTTTAATTGATGTAGGGCCCCTGAGGTTAGGTAAAACTCACCACAACAGCTCTAAACTGATTTGCTTTTGCAACAAGGGGCCTCTGAGGTAATATAAGTCCTCCTTCATACTAGCTCTAAACATATTTATTTCTGCAATGAAGGGCCTCTGAGGTCATGCAAGTCACAGTATGGGAAGGTCAAAACTGATTTCCTTCTGCAACAAAGCCCCTCTGAGGTCACATAATTCCTGCTATGTATGAGTGCTGAACTGATAGCTTTCTGCAACCAAAGGGTTCCTGAGTTTAGGTAAGTCCTGCAGTGCAGCAGCTGTAAAATGATTCATTTATGCACCTCAGGATATCTGAGGTAAGGATAATTGATAAATCACTTGCTCTAAACTGACTTCTGTGACAAAAGGGGCCTCTGAGATCAGGTAAGCCCTTCTACCTGCCAGGTGTAAATAAAAGGCTTTCTCCAACTAAGGATGGTGATCCCACTACACACCGTCTCTAAACTGACTGTTTTCCATAACAAAGGGCTTCTAAGGTCAGGTAAGTTTTGCTATGCACTAGCCCTAAATAGATTGGTTTCTGCAGTAAAGGGTCCTTGAGGTCAGCTATGTCCTGCTAGCCACCAGCTCTAAACTGATTGCTTTTACCAATGAAGAAGATCTGAGGAGAGGCAAGTCCAGCTACATACCAGCTTTACAGTGATTCCTTTTCACAATAAACAGCCTCTAAGGTTATGTATATCCTATTATACAACAGCTCTAAATCTGATTGTTTTCTGCAACAAAGACCTAAGTCCTTTCTCAGCACCAGCTCTAAACTGACTAATTTCAGCAATCAAGGTCTACTGAGGTCTAGTAAGTTGTGATGCTCACTAGCTCAAAACTAATTGCTTTCTGCTAAAGGACCTCTGATATCTTTCTAAGTCCTTGTACATGCCAGCTCTAAACCAAATGCTTTCTGCAACAAAGGGAATGTGATGTCATGGTAAGTCGTGCTACCTGCCAGCTCTGTAAGAAATGTTTTCTAAAATGACGGGTCTCTGAGGTCAAGTAAGTCCAACTGTACACCAGTTTTAGACTGATTGCTTCTGACAATGAAGGCATCTGAGCTCAGGTAAGTCCCATTACACACCAGCACTAAAAGGATTTCCTTTCTCAACACAGAGCCACAAAGGTCAGGAAAGTCCTACTGCATAATGGTACCAAACTGATTAATTTCAGCAATCAATGGCTGCAGAGGACTGGAAATCATAATGTTCACCAGCTGTAAACTGATTGCTTTCTGCTAAAAAGGACCTCTGATATCCTGTTAAGTTCTGCTACCTGCTAGCTCTAAACCAAATGCTTTCTGTAACAAAGGCCCTCTGATGTCATGGTAAGTCCTGCTACCTACTAGCTCTAAACCAAATGCTTTTTGAAAGGATGACGAGTTCTGAAACTGATAACTTTCACCAATGAAAGACCTCTGCGATATGAAAATACCCACTGCATATCTGCTCTAAACTAGTTTTTTTTCACAATGCAGAGTCTCTGAAGCCAGGAAAGTCCTCATACATTAACAGTTTTAAACTGATATGTTTCTGAAATGAAAGATGTCTGAGGTCAAGTAACAGGTAAGTCCCACTGTGCTCTATCACTAAACTGATTGCTTTCCACGAAGAAGGGCCTCCAGTGTCAGTAAGTCTTGCTACACACCAGATCAAAACTGATTGCTTTCTGTAGTGAATGGCCTATGAGTTCAGGTATGTTCCACTACACAACTCTAAACTGATTGCCTTTATCAATAAAGAGTCTCTGACTTCATTTAAGGTCAGCTATGCACCAGCTGTACACTAATTTTTTAACCAGTGAATGGTCTCTGAGGTAAGTGCTGCAGCACACCATCGGTAAACTGATTGTTTTCCACAATGAAGGGCCTCTGAGGTCAGGTAAATCCTACTAAGGGCAAGCTCTAAACTGATTGCTTTCACCAGTGAATGGCCTCTAGAGCAAAGTAAGTCCCATTATGCACAAGCTCTAAATTATTATCTTTTTGCAATAAAGGGCCTATGAGCATGATTCTCAACAGCTCAAAACTGATTGCTTGCTACAACAAAGGACCACTGAGGACAAGTAACCAAGCTACTTGCCAGATCTAATGCAAAGGCGTCCTGCAAATGTAAATTCCACAACAAACCAACTCCAAACTGACTGATTTCCACAACAAAGGGCCTGTAAGGTCAGGTAAGTCACACATCAGACAAGTTGTAACCTGATTGTTTTCCATAGCAAAGCACCTCTAAGATCAGGTAAGTCTCATTAAGTGCTAGCCCTAAATAGATTGCTTTCTGCAAGGAAGTACCGCCGAGATCAGTTAAGTCATACCAGCCATCATCAGGATGGTTAAACTGATTTATTTCACTAATGAAGAAAATCTGAGGTACAGAAAGGTTAGTCCCACTACACATCAACTCTAAACTGTTTTTTTTTTTCACAAAGAAGAGAATTTAAGATCAATTCAGTCCTGTTGCACAACATCTCTAAACTGATTTGTTTCAGCAATGAAGGATCTCTGAAGTCAGGTAAGTCACCATGCTCTACAGCTCTAAAGTGATTTCTGTTTGCAAAAAAAGACCCTCAAAGGTCAGGTATGTCCAGCTAAGTACCATCTCTACACCAATTAATTTTAGCAATCAAGAGGCATTGAAGTCCAGTAGGTTGTGATGCTAGCCATCTCTAAACTGATTGCTTTTTTTCTGCAACAAAGGGTCTCTGATGTGATAAGTCCCACTACCTGCCAGCTGTAAACCAGGTGCTTCCTGCAAAGATAAGCCTCTGAGGTCAGATAAGTCCTTGTTACCCAGCAGCTCTAAACTGAATTTTTTCTGCAATGAAGAGACACTGAAGTCAAGTATGTTCCACTACACATCAGCGCTAAACTGATAAGCTTTTGTCATTGAAGTGCCTGTGAAGCCAGGTAAGCCCTGATATACACCAGCTTCAATCTGATTACTTTCTGCAATGAAGAGCCTCTAAGTTTAGGTGAGACCTGCTATTCACCAGTTCTAAACTGATTGGTTTTGCCATTGAAGTATCTTTGAGGTCAGGTAAGTTTCAGTCTATACCAGATGCAACCTGATTGTTTTCCACAACAGAGTGAATCAGAGGTCAGGTAATTTCTGTTACATGCAAGCACTAAACTGATAGCTTTCAGCAATAAAGGGTCTCTGATGTCAGATAAGTCCTGCTATGCACCAGCTTTAAACTGACTGCTTTCCACAATGAAGGGCTTTTGAGGTTAGTTATGTTCTAATATGAACTACCTCTAAACTAATAATTTTCTCTATAATAATAGGGCTCTAAAGTCAGAGAGATCCCACTATGTACTAGTCCTAAAATGATAGCTTTCCACAAAAAACAGATCTTTGAAGTCAGGTAAGTCTAGCTGCATAGAAAGTCTGAATTCATTTCTTTCTGCAATGAAGGGTCTCTGAGGTCAGATAGGTCCTGATTTGTACCATTTCTAAACGGATCACGTTTTTGCAATGTATGGTCTCTGAAGTCAGGTAAGTTCTGCTGCACACCAGCTGTAAACTGATTGCTTTCATCAGTGAATGGTATCTCAGTTCAGGTAAGTTCCAGTACACACCAGCTCTAAAATGATTTTTTTTCACCAGTAAAGGGTCTCTGAGATGAGGTAAGTGACATTACACACCAGTTCTAAAATGATTTAGGGCCTTAAATGTCAGATAAATCCTACTACACACTAGCTGTAAATTCATTGTTTTCCACAATGAAGGGCCTCTGAGGTCAGGTGAGTTCTAATTTATCCTTCCTTTAAACTGATCACTTTCACTGTTTAATTTCTCCAAGTGTTTTCTGTTTCCAATAGCATGAAAGGAATGGACCTCATTTCTAAGTAAGGGTATGATTATACTTCATGAATTTAGTATTGTTTACATGTTTGAGGTTAGCCAAGAGTGCTGTTTGAAGCATCTGCAATGTGTCGCAAACTGACTCCTGTAATTCTTGTAGAGTTACATGTATTGGTAGATTTCTAAGTACGACTACAAATACTTTTTTATTATACCTGTTGTTCCTACTACTACCAGAACTGTCTGGGTATCTTTCTTCTAATTACTCTCATTCCTGCCTGCAAATCCTGGTATTTTACGACTTTGTGTCTCTTCATACATAAGACACTCTGATCACTTGGTGTAGCAATTTCAGTGATCAATATTGCTTTTGTCTTTTTTCATGGACAACTATATCTGTTTTTCTTGCATCTATTTTTTGAACTGTTGCTACTTGGAGATCCCATGTGATATAAATGTCATTATTCTCTACAAGCTTTGTGGTTCATGTTTCCATTGCTTCTCAATCATTTCAATATTTTTTAACACCTTTATTGAATTATCACTTATGACATAGGCACATTTACATTTATATTCAATATTGTAGTTTTTGCACAATCCTCAATGCAACATTATTGTATATTGTTGGGAGGCACATAGCTTTTAGGATAATTTGAAGGTTCACTCTTAAGGAGAAATATTATTTCTCTTGTTGTTAACCAGGATGGAGTCTGTTCAGAGTATACATATAAATAATTCTTACTTAGGGCTAAATCTTTTTTTTATAAAAAAAGTGAGTACCTTTAGCCAGTATTGTGTCTGGCCTGGGGTTTTTCATTTAGGAGTTTTTCTTAATTTTGTCCCAATTTATTTTTTACTTCATTCCATTTCATATCCTCTATATAAGATCTCTTTACTGTTTCCTCTAATTCATCTGTCCATTCATTATCTTTGTTATGCTCAACACGGTCCTCAAATATTTCTCCATAATGTCTGAATTTATTTCTTTTTTGCATGGTGTTTCAATTTCTTTTTCTTTGTTTCCCAGTTTTCAATAAAGCATCTTTAGGGTCATAAATGAATTGCTTATTTTGCACTTTTACTTTTACTTTACCTTTTTCTACATATCCTCTGCATTTTTTTTGATTGAGTTGATATTTTTGTTTATTATTGTCAATAGTATATGATAGATACTAGTCTGTTTTAAAAATGTGCATTGTTTTTACAATATACATCTTTCCAAGTATATTTGATCTGTTCCATTTTCCATATTCTTTTAAAAGTGAGATTTCTTGTCTTAATTACTTTATAGTTTTCTCTAGTCGATGCTTCCATTTTATTTGCTTTCTTCCTTTCCTTTGTTAGTCTGTGTGGTAACAGCTTTATCTGTTATTTATTTAGATACACAGTTATATATTCTTTTTATTTCTGTTATATTACATGAATTCCTCTTAATTTCTCTTAATAGTCATGATTACTGTGCTCATGTGTTCTAGCAAATTTGCAACATTTTGGGTCTTATTTGCTTTCTGTAATCTATTTCTTTCATCTATCTTAATATGTTTATCCATCTCTATTATATCAAGAAGGCTTTCCATTAAATCATTTAATTCTGGACTGAGAGCATCTTCTTTGCTCTATTTTTTGTGAGTATTCCACAGAAAGTTCTAGAATATCTTTGTGTGACATATCGCCTTCACATGCACTCTGCTTCATCTATTGCTCCTTCATATGGGAACCTTTTGGCCATTCACTCCGCAACATTGTCTGCATCATAGCTGCCACTGTTTCCTGCTCTTTCTCTTGCTGTGCAACTTCAGATGGACCTTTGCACTAATGTCTTCCAGAAGGTGGCAGAGTATCACTATGTGGCAAATCCTTTTAAGATGCCTCCTGCTCCACCTGCTGCACCTTAATCTGGGGACCCATTTTTCCATTATGCTGCAACACTGCCTGTGTTGGCTTCTCCTCACTAATTCCTTCACTTTGCAGATAATCCATATCTTCAATTCCTATTGATCCTGTTTTGCACATTCTCCCTTTGTTTTCTTATTTTTGTATTATTAAATTTTCCATATCCAGTTGCCTTTCACTCACTTTAATTTCCACAAATCCTTTGTGTTCCTAATACTGTGACAGGAATGGACCCCGTTCCTAAATCAGAGTGCAATTAAAGTTCATGAAATTTGCATTGTTTCAGTCTTAGATGTTATCCAAATGTGCCCCAGATCGACTCCCTCTGTAATTCATACAAAATTATACGTTAGTAGAATATATAAGTGCAATTGTAAATTATTTTTATTAGACCTGTTGTAGCTACTATTATTAGAACTGTCTGGGTATCTTCCTTCCACATTAGATTAGACAGGGGCCCAGGAAAGTAAATATTGTGGGAAAAAATAGCCAGGGAATTGCTATGGCTAGGCTTGTATAGGCCCTAGGGCCGATAGCCTAGTACCAACCTATGAACCTATGAACCTATAATCTTGCCTGCAAATCCTGGTATTGTATCTCTCTGTGTGCAAGACACTGTAATCACTGGGTGTGTAGCAATTTCAATAATCAATGCTACTTTTGTCTTTTTTCATGGACTACTATATCTGGTTTTCTCACATCTATTTTTTGAACTATTGGTAATTGGTGATTCCATGTGATATAAACTTCATTCTTCTCTGTAATGCTTTGTGGCTCATGTTTCCATTGCTTCTCAACTATTTTAATATTGTAATGTTTACACAATTCCCAATACAACAGTTTTGCTACATTACCATGCCTTTCAATATAAAGGCCCTCTCCCATCAGTGTATCACACCTAGCAACAAGATGTGCAACTGTTTCGAAATTTTTTACGGAACCTGCATTTGTCTGTTTCTCCTACCTTTTCAATGGATTTTACATACCAACATGTTTATAGTCTATTACCCAAGGCTAACAGGCTAAACTTTCACCTTTTGGTCTCAGTTCACCTGTCTCTAAACATTCCTGTGTCAAATTCTGATTGATATGAGATTTCTCCATGAGATCTCCGGACTTGCCACAATATTTATGCCTTTTCCACATTTATTTCCATTTTGTCTGATCTTCCTCCTTATATTCTTTATTTTGTTTGTTGGCACATTCAGTTTCTCTCTGATTTTTGCCTACTTATGGTTTGATTTCCTTTCCCATGTGACACTGAAACGCAGTGGCGGCTGGTGACTTCAAATCAAAGGGGGGCTGCAGGAGACAGCTGAATGGGTGGGGTCAAGGGGGAGGGGTGTGGCCAACTAGAAAGGGGAGGAGCTATTCTCAAAACCACAAAAATTAACTTTAATTAAATACACTGCCCTGGGTGGCAAACCATCATTATGAGAGTCCAATCAAGACAAAAATAAGTGTAGAAGAATAAAAATATTTCAATGCATTGGCTGCATGACAGCTTACTTAATATCTAGATGGAAACAAAAGGTTGTGAGGCATGAAAAAATAAATTACTTTTTAAATACATTACTGGAATGCCAGTCAAAATCAAGTACAAGAAAAACCAGAAGCACTCAACTCAAACCACTTCTCCTTGCACTGCAGTTCTAATTATAATTTATATTCAGCTTTA
The DNA here is from genome assembly GCF_019279795.1 of Protopterus annectens. Lineage (NCBI taxonomy): Eukaryota > Metazoa > Chordata > Ceratodontiformes > Protopteridae > Protopterus > Protopterus annectens. The sequence goes on from NC_056729.1 coordinate 908,916,044, forward strand.
TTAAAGTACCAAGTAACATGCTGAAAGTAGAAATCTCTGTGATGCCCCACTTGTAAAAATGTTTCTTATCCAAAAAAGACCTGCTGCCTGACAACTATCTACTTGTTTCATGGGAAAACATGTAAGTAAAAAATGAAAAGCAAACAAGAAACAAGCTCAAGATACATTGTTTAAAGGATTACTGTACAGGTTATGGACCACACATGATTGGCATTCTGTTTAGTTTACGGGTAAAGTCTGTAGAGATGACTGGAAGTCTCCAACAAGTGTAATGAGCTTTTTAAAATAATGGAATCCTGTCCTTTAATACCCAAGGCTTATACATGATCTAGTCAAGTATTCTCTGCATGGCAACAGCAGAAAGGCTTTCAGTGTTGGCAATTCTTTAACAGTATGCTTATTAAATCGAAAATAGCAACAGTACCAAAAATAAAACACAGCACCACGGATCTATAAAGGCTGTCTTCTTGCTTCTAAAACTCCACCAACAGGATTGAGCGCTTTCGTCTCCGTACCGGAGACCTCTTCAGAATCAAAAAAAGCAGTCAATTGCATTCTTTTATATCATAGCCAATAATAATGATTAATGTGCTTTGCATAATTGATTGATAATTAAATAATTAACTATCCACCATTCCTTTAAAGTGCTATAACAACCTGTATTGAATGTTGGTATAAATCTCTTCATACATAGGTATATTCCTAGAATAAAATGTACAATACATAAATATAAACATATATAAAAATATGGATATATATAATACAATACATGAACTAGAGCTAATCTAAAATATATATATATATATATATATATATATACATATGTATATATATATATATATGAACATATATTCTGATGAAAAATGTATATAATAGGATGTAAAAAATGTGTATAAATATATAAAGTCTAAATATAAAAAATATTTTTTGATTCTGAAGAGGTCTCCGGTACGGAGACGAAAGCGCTCAATCCTGTTTTATTTTTGTTATGGAATAAAGTTCATATTTTGCTACTCTTGTTTTTCGATGGTTCCTGGAATTATTGGTGGAGTTTTAGAAGCAAGAAGACAGCCTTTATAGATCCGTGGTGCTGTGTTTTATTTTTAGTATGCTTATTAAAGCTTACTTGCATCTTACGATCTCAGACAAGCTTACCTTATGGTCATTAAAGCATTGCTACTTAAACACAGAGCAACAGGCACTTTGAGTAATAAGCATAAATCAACAGTACAAAAATATGACAGAAACCAGACCTTTCTGCAAAATCAAGGACAGATGAAAAGCCACTGTAGTACTTGTGTCTACCTTGGATGGGGGGGGGGACACTGCACATTTACACTGCATAACTACTCCTTGCCTTGCTTGGACACATCCAGAGTCACTACATGGTGGAGTGGGGTGCAACAAGTATGTCACAATTTGAAATGTCTCTGGCTGACTGTGATGGCCCTGACACATTTGTCATACCTCTCAACCTCAGAGCAAGAAATCTGGACAAAGCCATACACAGAAGTGGGACAAATGCCCAAAAATAAGGACAATTGTTAAATATTGCTCTAATAAACTTAGAAAGATAGTAGAATAGGTCTTGCATTAGTATGACTTTTCTGAAGGGTATAAAATCTGAAACTCAAATGTCTGTCATTATTTTCTAACTTCAGTCTTTGATTTGTCACTAATTTGCCAAAAACACAATTTTATGAAAAATGGACCAAATGTGATGCAAAAATATAAAATAGCCACACAATACAGCTGGGAACCTGTCAAAGAAGGGACACTTTAATATTAGTACTGCTAACTTGAGCAGCTGACAAAATAAAAGAATCTACATGCATTTCAAGTAATCTATAACTTTGATTATTACAGTTATTTCTTAATTGTAAACCCTCCATGTTTTCTTCCAAAATTGCTATTTTGCGGAGGGATTATTAGGGGGAAGAGCAACATTTTTTGCCAAAATCAGGGACAGTTGAGAGGTTGGCTATGCCTAATTCTATAAAGCAATTTATTTGCATGTACCTCTCAACCTGTTAATGCAGTAAATCTGAACAAGGCCAAATATATTGGGGAACATAGACACAGTACTAAAAATTGCTCTTGTATAAATTGAGACAGTTGATAGATTAACAGTTCTTACTTTAGCATGCATTTTTCTGAAGGTTATGAAGTCTGAAACTCAGTGTATCATTATTTAGTGATTTAATTTCTAAATGATTTGCCAGAAAACTACAAATTTTATGAAGAACAAACCAAAAATAAGAAGCAAAAATCTATTCATTCTTTGAAAATCTGGACAGTTGGGAGGTATAGTTCAGCTGGGCCTGTCTGAGATTGCTGCCCTTCCCCCCTGACAAAATCATAGTTGAATGGAGCCTCTGCAGCCATTCCAATGAACCATTACTTGGCTATTTCACTCCATTTACCATAAACACTAATGTGCATACTGCTTTACTTCTATGACGAGTTGGACTTCATTTGAAAGTTTTATTTTGTATTTTACAGCACAAACACTAAGTCATCTACTAAACAAAGCAATGCAGTCTCACAATGAAAACTTAGCATTAAAACTTCTCTGCCCTTGAAACTCACATTCATTGAAACAGCATTGAAACCCACATTCAAAGAAAATACATTTTGCCAGTGGCAGATAAAGATTAATTGTGTGCTGTTTTCAAATCATAGGCCCCTTGAATATGAAACATACATGTGCTCTTTGATACTCCTTCCTCATTGTACTAAATTATATTCCTTGTACAATATATTACAGTTGTTAGAGGGTGTTTTAAATTTGTTTTGAACATTTTTCCAGTAAGCAATGAAACAAAATGCATGCACCCATAATGACAAAACTGCCCAGTTCAGAACATTTATCATAAAACTCTACTCAGACTTCCACAGTCCACCATTATCAGTAAATATGCACAATTCTACAGTCCACCATTATCAGTAAATATGCACAATTCTACAGTCCACCATTATCAGTAAATATGCACAATTCTACAGTCCACCATTATCAGTAAATATGCACAATTCTACAGTCCATTATCAGTAAATATGCACAATTCTACAGTCCATTATCAGTAAATATGCACTATCTCTGAAGAAGTAAAAATCATCTAAATAATTCCACATTAAAGAAATCTGTAACTAATGAAGAGGTTGCTGCTAGCAAACACCTTTATATTTCATAGTTTCATCGAAAAATAAAGTGTCTGTTGCCCCTCAGGAATAAATTGCCTATATTACATTAAAAAAATGATAAGCTAGTAATATTGCAAGAGGAAATGGATGGCAAACTGATAACGGACTCATAGCTAGTATCTTCACCAAGGAGAACGTTCTCAGCACGGCAGCATCCACCCCTTGTGGGAGTAGAACCCACAGCCTTCTGCATCAAAGGCAAGTACACAACCTGTTGTGCTATTAACAAGGCAAACCAACTTCACTTAAGCAACACTAAACTTCTGTTCCCCTGCAGCTCCCAGCTTCTTGTAAAATCTACTCAATACTCAACTTCGCAGCACAAGAAAACTGGAAAAAGCCAAAATGTATTGGGGGGGGGGTCAAAAGCCCAAAAGCCAGGGACACAAACATTGCTTGTATAATCTTGGAAGGTTGCTAGAACCATACATTTTACTGCCAAGTTCCCTGTGCAAAACAGTCAGAGCAACATACCACTTCAGTGAATTCAGTTCTTGCCATAGCTGTCAACCTTAGCACAAAAAACCTGGACGAAGCCAATAATGGGGGAATACAGTCCCAAAAATAGGGACAAATTTCAAATATTCATCTTATAAACTTAGAAAATTGCTAGAATAAAAGGTTGTGTTACGGTTGTGTTACTATGTATTTTCTGAAGAACATGAAGTCTGAAATTCAAATGCCTGTCAATTTTACTGCTGACAGAATAAAAACAATTTTCAGCAGAGACCCAGGGAGAAATACTGCAGACACGTCTTTGTAAAATGACAGGGCACCAGAGCAAATCCACACAAATACAGGGAGGAGATGCAGACTCCACACAGAAGGCACCCCAGCCAAGAATCAAACCAGAAAACCTATAGCTGTGAGGCAACAATACTACCACTGCACCATCAAATATGCAAGGACTTAACATTCAGAAACCTGAAGTCTGAAATTCAAATGCCTATCAATTTTATTTAACATTTGTTAATCAGGACAGTCTGACTTGGAACAAAAAAAAATTTCAGCAGAGGCCCAGGAAGAAATAATGCAGACATGTCTTTGTAACATGGGAGGACACAAAAGCAAACCCACACAAACACAGGGAGAAGATAAAGACCCCACAAAGAAGGCACCCCAGCCAAGAAACAAACCTGAGTACCTGCAGCTGTAAGGCAACAATGCTACCACTGCACCATCAAATATCAAGCATTGCAACATTTACAAACCACAGATATTATGAGGAACAGATCAGATCAAATATGAGGCAAAAATCTGCAGTTTTTTATTTTACAAATGGTGGTGGGTAGGGAATTCAGGTCTTTAACACCTGCATACAAGGTACAGGGTTCAAGCCTGAGGTATTCCCTACCACACACACACCTGTAGTAGCAAACCACAAAGACTAAATATACTGCACTGGGTGCCAAACAGTCATTATGAGAGTCCAATCAAGACAAAATGAGGTGTAGAAGAATAAAAATATTTCAATGCATTGGCTGCATGACAGCTTAATATCTAGATGGAAACAAAAAAGGTTGTGAGGCATGAAAAAATAAATTACTTTTTTTTAAATACATTAATGGAATGCCAGTCAAAATCAAGTATAAGAAAAACAAGCAGCACTCAACTCAAACCACTTCTTGCACTGCAGTTCTAATTATAATTTATATTCAGCTTTATTAAAGTAACAAGTAACATGCTGAAAGTAGAAATCTCTCATGCCCCCACTTGTAAAATGTTCCTTATCCAAAAAAAGACCTGCTGCCTGACATCTACTTGTTTCATGGGGAAAACATGATCAAAGTAAAAAATGAAAAGCAAACAAGAAATAAGCTCAAGATACATTGCTTAAAAGGATTACTGTACAGGTTATGGACCACGCGATTGGCATTTGGTTTACGGGTAAAGCCTGCAGAGATGACTGGAAGTCTCCAAGTGTAATGAGACTCTTAAAATAATGTAATTATGTCCTTTATTACAAATACTGGCATATGCATTTCTATACCCAATGCTTATACATTATCTAGTTAAGTATTCTCTACATGGCAACAGAAAGGCTTTCAATGTTGGCAATTCTTTAACAGTATGCTTATTAAAGCTTACTTGCATCTTGCAATCTCAGCCAAGCTTACCTGATGGTCATTAAAGTATTGCTACTTAAACACAGAGCAACAGGCACTTTGAGTAATAAGCATAAATCAACAGTACAAAAAATATGACAGAAACCAGACCATTCTGTAAAAATCAAGGACAGATGAAAAGCCACTTGTGTCTACCTTGGATGGGTGGGATTCTCTGCACATTTACACTGCATAACTACTCCTTGCCTTGCTTCGACACATCCAGAGTCACTACATGGGAGAGTGGGGTGTAACAAGTATGTCACAGTTTGAAATGTCTCTGGCTGACTTGTGATGGCCCTGACACATTTGTCATACCTCTCAACCTCAGAGCAAGAAATCTGGACAAAGCCATACAAAGAAATGGGACAATGGCCCAAAAATAAGGACAATTTTTAAAATATTGCTCTTATAAACTTAGAAAGCTAATAGAGGTCTTGCATTAGTATGAATTTTCTGAATGGTATGAAATCTGAAACTCAAATGACTGTCATTATTTTCTAACTTCAGTCTTTAATTATTTGTCACTAAATTGCCAAAAAAACAAAATTTTATGAAAAATGGACCAAAAATGTGATGTAAAAATATAAAATAGCAACACAATACAGCTGGGAACCTGTCAAAGAAGGGACACTTTAATATTAGTACTGCTAACTTGTGCAGCTGACAAAATAAAATATCTACATGCATTTCTGAAATAAAAGTAATCTGATTATTACAGTTATTTCTTAATTATAAACCCTCCATGTTTTCTTCCAAAATTGCTATTTTGCGGAGGGATCATTAGGGGAAGAGCAACATTTTGAGTCAAAATCAGGGACAGTTCAGAGGTTTGGCTATGCCTAATTCTATAAAGCAATTTATTTGCATGTACCTCTCAACCTGTTAATGCAATAAATCTGGAGCCAAATATATTGGGGAACATATGAACAGTACTAAAATTGCTCTTGTATAAACTGGGACATAAATTTGGACAAGGTCAAATATATTTGGGGAACATATAAACAGTACTAAAATTGCTCTTGTATAAACTGGGACAGTTGATAGAACAGGTCTTACTTTAGCATGCATTTTTCTGAAGGTTATGAAGTCTGAAACTAGTGTGTCATTATTTAGTGACTTAATTCCTAAATGATTTGCCAGAAAACCACAAATTTTATGAGGAACAAACCAAAAATAAGAAGCAAAAATCTATTCATTCTTTGAAAATCTGGACAGTTGGGAGGTATAGTTCAGCTGGGGCTGTCTAAGTTTGCCACCCTTCCCCTCACAAAACCATGGTCGAATGGAGCCCCCTCCTGCAGCCATTCCAATGATCCATTACTTTGCTATTTCACTCCATTTACCATAAACACTAATGTGCATACTGATTTACTTCTATGATGATTTGAACTTCATTTGAAAGTTTTATTTTGCATTTTACAGCACAAACACTAAGACATCTGCTAAACAAACTTGGCATTACAACTTCTCTGCCCTTGAAACTCACATTCATTGAAACAACATTAAAACCAACATTCAAAGAAAATACATTTTACCCGTGGCAGATAAAAATTAATTCTGGGCTGTTTTCAAATCATAGGCCCCTTGCATATGAAACATACATGTGCTCTTTGATACACCTTCCTATTGCTTTGAACATTTTTCCAGTAAACAATGAAGCAAAACTGTCCAATTCAGAACATTTCCATCATAAAAGTCTACTCACACTTCTACAGTCCACTGTTATCAGTAAATATGCACAATTCTACAGTCCACCATTATCAGTAAATATGCACAATCTCTGAAGTAGTAAAAAAGTCATCTAAATAATTCCACGTTAAATAAATCTGTAATGAAGAGGTTGGTGCTAGCAATCACCTTTATATTTCATGGTTTCATCGAAAAATAAAGTGTCTGATGCCCCTGAGGAATAAATTGCCTAAATTACATTAAAAATAAGCTAGTAATATTGCAATAGGAAATGGATGGCAAACTGATAACAGGCTCATAGTTAGTATCTTAATTTTCAGTACGGCAGCATTCACCCCTTATGGGAGTAGAACCAACAACCTTCTGCATCAAAAGCAAGTACACAACCTTTGTGCTATTAGCAACGTGAGCTGACTTAGCATAATCAGCACTAAACTTCTCTTCCCCTGCAGCTCTCAGCTCCTTGTAAAATCTACTCAATACTCAACTGCATCTCAACTTCGCAGCACAAGAAGTCTGGAAAAAGCCAAATTTATTGGGGTGGGTCAAAAGGGCAAAAACCAGGGACACATTAAACATTGCTTGTATAATCTTGGAAAGCTGCTAGAATAAAATGCTGTGTTACCACCATACATTTTACTGCCAAGGTCCCTGTGCAAGAGTTAGAATAACATACCACTATGCCAAATCACCTGCTTTGTGAAAGAAAAATGCTGTGTTACCACCGTACATTTTACTGCCAAGGTCCCTGTGCAAAACAGTCAAGAGCAACATACCACTACGCCAAATCAGTTGCTTTGTGAAAGAGAGGAAGACTGAAACTTAAATGGCTATCATTTAATGAATTCAGTTCTCACCATAGCTGTCAACCTCTTAGCACAAAACACCTGGACAAACCCAGTAATGAGGGAATACAGCCCTCAAACATATTCAGTGAATTCAGTTCTTGCCATAGCTGTCAACCATAGCACAAAAAACCTGGACAAAGCCACTAACAGGGTATTACAGTCCCAAAAATAAGGACAAATTTCAAATAGCCATCTTATAAACTTAAAAATTTCTATAATAAAAGGTTGTTACTATATATTTATTGCTAAAATAAAACGCTGTTTTACTATGTATTTTCTGAGGAATATGAAGTCTGAAATTCAAATGCCTGTCAATTTTACTTCTGACGGAACAAATTTTCAGCAGAGGCCCAGGGAGAAATACTGCAGACACATGTCTTTGTAAAATGGCAGGACACCAGAGCAAATCCACACAAATACAGGGATGAGATGCAGACTCCACAGAAGGCACCCCAGCCAAGAATCAAACCAGAAAACCTATAGCTGTGAGGCAACAATACTGCCACTGCACCATCAAATATGTAAGGAACTAAACATTCAGAAACCTGAAGTCTGAAATTCAAATGCCTGTCAATTTTATTTAACATTTGTTAATCAGGACAGTCTGACTTGGAACAAAAAAAATTTCAGCAGAGGCCCAGGAAGAAATAATGCAGACATGTCTTTGTAACATGGGAGGACACAAAAGCAAACCCACACAAACACAGGGAGAAGATACAGACCCCCACAAAGAAGGCACCCCAGCCAAGAAGCAAACCTGAGAACCTGCAGCTGTGAGGCAACAATGCTACCACTGCACCATCAAATATTAAGCATTGCAACATTTGTAAACCACAGATATTATGAGGAACAGATCAGATCAAATATGAGGCCAAAATCTGCAATTTTTTTACAAATGGTGGTGGGTAGGGAATTCAGGTCTTTAACACCTGCATACAAGGTACAGGGTTCAAGCCTGAGGTATTCCCTACCACACCACCATGAGCCTAACCACCAGTATATTGCACCAGGGGCATTTTCACACACACACACACACCCATACACACACACACACAGTCCCTGTACACTTACATGGTCCTGTAGTACATCCCTGTCCGCAAAACCACCATTAAATCCAGGTCCCTGTCCGCAAAACCACCATTAAATCCACAAAACCCCCAACGTGTGCAGCTGCAAAACCCGTGCAAATCCGACCTTGCCCGTCGCGAGATCTTCCCCTGCAGCAAGCCAATCCAGACCCGAGATCCTTCTCCTGACTGCCGACCTTGCACCCCGACGCTTTTCCCCAGCGAGTTCCCAGGCAGTCTATGCAGTTTAAAACTGCATAGACTTGTGGGAGCGCTCCTATTCACGTGTCTCAATCAGGACTGCTGCTGAGACAATCTGCGCATGCTCCATGCTGTCTCAGCGGCAGTCTGGACTAGTGCGCATGTGCAAAATTTTAAAATATTTTTTGTCTTATTGTTTTCTTTTTTTCTTTTGTTAGTTTGAAGTTGAGGTGGCTGCAGTCCGGCAGTCCAATAGCACGGGCCACCCCTGCTGAAACGCATCTCCTAAACTAACTAGAGACATCTTCTTAGACTTCTTCTCTACATGTTTTAAGCTTTCACTATGTTTGGATCTGGTGAGGTCAGAAGATATGTATGCAGTCTCCTGACTATACATGTAACCAATTTCAAAGAGGCCCATATCTCCTTCAGAACAAGGAATATACAGTCTTTGTATACACAGATTTTTATATATCATTTGATAAGCATGAAGCATTTTTATTCTTTTCTTGTCCAATGGATCCAATACCTTTTGGGTTCAGTCAATCACCACAAAACTGTAAGTTATAATAGGAAGAGCAAATTGGTTTATAGTTTGGACTTTATTCCTAGATATCAAGACAGTTTTCAGCTTTAGTTTTTGTCTTCTGATGTATTCCATACTGAGTTTCATTCACAGTTGTTCATGTTCTATTGCTGATCCTTCATCACTTCCCAAATATTTATGTCCTCCACTGCTCAATTTCCATTATATCAGATTTCTGTCCTAGACTGATATTTTCCTTAAGCTCCAGTTTTCCTGCTTTAAATGTTACTTTTGTATATTTATCAAAACTAAATGACATTCTTATATCATTTGAGGAAGTTTCAACCACTTGTAGTTGAGTTTTCAACTCCTCATCTGATGAACTATACTATACAGTTTTACATCTTCTACAAAAAGTAGATCTGCTAAGTAAACAGTTTACTGGATTAAGGGTAAGACAAAACAACACTAGTTACCAGGAATCACCATGAAATATTCCCCTTTGAATTTTTATACCAGGGATAAGAATTTCCCTTTATCATGGCATAACTACAACGTAGTTTCCACTGTTTAATGGTCTCTGGAATGTCACTGATTAATGTAGAGTATACCTTGCATCTTTAAGAATTCCTTTTTCCATGAATGTGAGATGATGTCAAATACCTTTTGTTGTAATCTATCCTAACCATACCAATGTTCTTCCCATTTTTACTGTTCTGTATTATGGTTTTGTTTAGCAATAAATGATTCTTTATTTCATATAACTTTCTATTGTTACACCTTTGTTCTATTGCCATAATTGAGTTATTTTTTTCTAAACGACTATAAACTCTGCATCATTTTCAGTATATAGTTTGTGTATTGTTGTAAGGAAAGTTATTGGTCTATAGTTTTTAGGGTGGCTTGCATATTCAGTCTTAAGCAGGATTATTGTTTTTTTCCTGTTGTTAAACTGGTAAGTGTACATTTGAGATGTGCATATAAGTAATTGTAACTTAGTGCTAAATCTTAGTATAACGATGACAATACTTTTAGCCAAAAGTTAAATACTGCTTCTGGGCTTGGAGTTCTGGAATTAGGGACTGTTTTTAAATTTTGTTTCTATGTCTCTGGCCATTACTTTATCCCATTTCATATATTCTACTTTCAAAGTCCTTACTGTTTCTTTTAAATTTTCTACACATTGAGCATTTTTGTGTAGTCTTCATAAATATTTTTCCAAAATATGTCTATTTCTTTTTTTGGTGGTGTTTCTATTCTTTTTGCTTTGCTTCACCATTCTCTATAAAACCTGTTTGGTTCATCAATGAATTACTTATTTTGTACTTTTCCTTTATATTTATTGGCATATATTCTATGTTGTTTTGCCTGTGCTGATATTTTTGGTTAATTATCTGCAATAGTGTATGATAGATCCTGGTCTATTCTGATACTGTGTGTGTTCCTTTTACCATGTCTATATTTCTAAGTAATTTCTGTATTCATTTGTTTTACAAAACTTGTAACATTTTGGGTCTTATTTAGTTTCTGTAATTAATTTCTTTCATCTATCTTAATATATGTCTATCCATCTGTTTTAAATAAAGCAGCTCTTCCCTTATATCATTTTCTTCTAGACTGACAGCACCTTCTTTGCTCTCCATTTCATGTGGGCATTCTACAGAAGGTTCCAGAACATCGTGTGTGACATAAGATTTTCAGATGCACCCTGCTTCATTTGCTGCTCCTTCATATGGGAACTCATTTCCCCATCACTCTGCACCACTGCCTGTATCAGAATTGCCATTGTTTCCTGCTCATTCTCTTACTGTATAACTTCAAATGAACTTTTGCACTGGTCTCCTGCAGAAGGTTCCAGAGCATCACCATGTAGCAAGTCTTCAGATGTATTCCACTCCACCCATTTCTCTTTAATATGTAGATTCATTGTTCTATCATACTGTGACATTACCTGTGTTGGATTTTATACACTATAAATTCTTCACTCACTGATAATCCATGACTTTGGTTTCTGTTTATTTAACAGCTACCCTACTAATCCTCTTTTCTACATCCCCCCTTAGTTATATTTTTGTATTGAGAAATGTTTCATATCCAGATTAATTTGAATATATTTATCTTAAAATATATTTGGAGCTGCTTTTTTGTATTGATTAGTTTAGCTTTCTCCTTTTATTAGTATTATACCATATCAGATCTCTTTTTCTTTCCAGTGTTCATGTTTCATTTTCAAGCTTTTCAAAAATCTTTAGGTTTTGTTCTATATAATTCTGCACTTCATTTGATGCTTCTTTTTCCAGATGGCCCACTGTTTCCTTACTTATGTAATGTCTTTCATGAATCTGTTGTATTGGCTACAGAAATCAGTCAGTTCAGAGCTCAGTGAAGAGTATCTTATGTCAGGGATGTCCCGCTATGCACCAACACTAAACTGTTTGCTTTCCATAAAAAAGGGTCCCTGAAGCAAAACTTTGTCCAACTAAAGGCCTATGAATTCAGGTAAATCCCACTATGTACCACTGTGATGCCCCACCACTGGACCAGTAATCAAGGAGCCTCAATCCTCACCACTGGCAACAGTGGGGGACATATACTTGGAGGATGACAGGTACACACACAATATTTCAAGATGTAGCTGTCTGCATCAAGTTCAATTTCCCTTAAGACCACACCACACAGAGACAACAGTCAGTCCAGGGCTGATTTCTCTCTCTTTCTACAGATCTCCATAAAGACTCGCCACTGGAACAGCTATAGAGTTGAGTCCTTAGACAGGGTTCTAAGCCAAGCCATTCAACACTCTTTCTGTCCAACCAATGCTTCGTGTCCCTGCCCAAGTAACTGACATACACACTGTTGGAGATTTGATTTACACACACACACACACACACACACACACACACACACACACACACACACACACAAACACACACACACACACACACACACACACACTCACACCTGGGAAAGGTTGCACAACTTTACCAGCTATGCCCCCTTCTGCCCAGACTATAAGGTAGTTATCACTGCCACCAGAACCTCTTATCAGCTATTTTAAGGCCCTTAACAAAGGGTATCCAATCTTACTGTGCAATGTTACTATTAATACAAAGGGTAGTTTGACCAAGAGCAAAGGTATTAGGAGTGGCCTACACAGTGTCATCAAATAAATATGCAAGTACTCTCAGAACTTGAATATCTCTACACAGATCAGCCACAATGAAAGTTTTAAATATATTTAATAATAAATAATAAAAGAACAAGACAATACTAAATATATATCTACAGTGACATCAGAGTTTAAAATCACAGGAAATATTTAAAACAGCATTGCAAGATAGTCTCAAATAAATAAAGAAAAACATCTAAACTATGCTTCACTATATTCCTGACTAAATTTAAGAGAATTATTATACCCTAGTTAACTTACTTACAGAGCAAGGTAGATGTGGAGAATGGATCTTGATGTTGTCAGGTCCAAGACAGACAGAATGCTGTGTCTCACTCAGAGACTTCTTAAATTAATATCTCAAATATTACTGTTGGGATAGCTTGCAAAATGACATAATTTCTTGTCATCTGACTGTATCCCAGGTGAAACCCCCACTGTCAGAATCTGGCAGTATTTGGCATCTACCTGTGAAAATACATAGACAAGAGCATTTTCTTAGATCTTTGATAGATGCTGGAAGTCATAAAACAATAAAACACTTCCAAGACAATACAAAAAATTCCCTAGTTTTAGACATTCCTCGGGATTCATGAAGCTTGGCACAATGACGGATTTAGCCTTGCACCGAGTGTCCTCCTAAGAAATGGTGAAGCAGCACCATATGAATATTTATGAGGACATGCTACTGCACCCTCTAAGTGCACAGGAAATGTGTGCGAGTGCAGGGGGCGTGTTTAAGCATGGCACGGAGGCTTAAACATGCCCCCACAGTTGCACAACCTACAATGCTGACTATTAGAGCCTGCCTCTAATAGTAAACAATTATTTCAGTGTCCGTGGATACTGAAATGTATGCAAAGCATACAAGAGTGTCCACGAACACTTAAATAAAATCAAAGGAGTAAACACACAAGCACGTAATTGAATGTTGAGCCCCTGTCCCTAGAACTATTACATTTAAATTCCCTGTGTCCCTATTTTACATTTTTATTTCTTCATTATTTAAAGTGTAAGTGAAGCGCAGCATGTTTGCGAGTCACTGCCATTTGCTTAGCATAGCTTACACATCAAAATCATCTAAATAGAAAAAAACATGCTGAACTGATGTTAACGTCAATAGTGTAGTGGTTAGAGCATCCGCCTAACAAGCAGGCATTTACAGTTTGAGTCCCAATGCAGCACATATCATTTTCCATGTGGAATGTGTATGTGAACATATTTTGTACATCTTTTTGCTGTATAACCTACATAATAACATATAAATGTGAACTGGAGTACTGCATTAAATGCACATGTGAAGCATGAACAAGTGCAGGGGGCGTGTCTGAGAACAGAGCTCTCAGAATAAAAATGCCCCTGCAAAGTACAACAGCAGGAAATCTGAATAAATGAGTGAGACCACTCATAGATGTCCGCAAATCCCCACCAACAGTCCCCATATGTACAACAGCAGCAGTACACAGAAATAAAATGAAGAAACCATTTATTGTGCTATAAAACCCCGTGTACAGCTAATCATAGGTGCGCAGGTTTGCCCATCGCTTAACTACAGTTAAAGCAACTGAAAAGGCTGAAGAGGGTATACAAATGAAGCAGCACAGCAATAATGTAGTGGTTAGAGCATCTGCCTAACAAACAGACATTCCTGGTTCAAATCCCATTGCAGTACATACCATTTTCCATTGGAAATCTGTATATTAACATATTTTGACATCTGTTTGCTGTATAACCTGCATAATAACATTTAAATGTGAACTGGAGTGAAGTGTCAGTGTAATAATGAATAAGACACTAGTAAGCAGGTATAAGCATAAATAAGCAGTAGTAAGCATATGTAAATATGAGTTTGCGTGTTTGCACATTGGGAAGCAGTGCTAACAGCCAGTTACAGTTTCTCACACTCAGTTAGCTTCTAGATTACTTAACCTGTGTAGGCAGTGCTTACCCTTGCACAAACAGGCTGAAACCAGCCTACTGCTGCTTAAAAGTGCTTACTCCTGCATGAACAGGCGTAGACATGTTCATTGCAGGGAGGTGGTGAAAAAGGGGCACAGAGGGAAAGACAGTGGGCAAGATAGCTAGGGATGTGCAGGAAGGGTGTAAGGGAGGTCCATACGTGCCCATTTCTTCTACAAATGTGCTGGTGCCCGGTGCCACCTGCATTGATAGTGTGATACAGGTATTCCCTGGTGTCAGTGGCATCTGTCAATACAGGGCATATGTGTAAGGCATTGTATGTCTTTGTGGATCAAATTTTATGGCACCACATATGTTGCAGGTGTCCAGTGGGGATCATAGTGAAGGTGCATTGTCCGCAATTATGTGCCTATAGTACCGGTGGACAGGGTGCCATGCCCTCTGCAGCCCACTGCAATCACACCATGCTTACTGTCTGTCAACAATATGCAAGGTACTAGGAATTTAATGGCAGTTTTCTAGGTTTCTGTATGAGACATGGGTTCAGACTGTATTCCGGGTAATATTAGGGTTGCTTACTTTGATCACCAGGCCTTTTATCATATGTAGGGTTATGGCTTGCCAACCCAGTCTCTTGGCTGATTGAAATCTGTAATCCTCATCAGGTAGACATTGTGACATATAATATGGCCACCATATAGTAAAAGTACAAAACCCACTCCTCAACAAGTCCAGTTGTTAGACACTTACAGCCACCTCCACATAAGATATGATTGAGAAACACACACACACACACACACACACACACACACACACACACACACACACACACACACACACACACACACACACACACATACACACTTGCCATGTCTCAGAAAAGAACTCCTACCTAACTAGTTCATCAGTTATAGTATGCGCTATAGAGATTACTGAGCTACAAAGTTCCCAGACGTGTATTTCCAGGTGGGTGACATCAGCAGCCTAATTCTGAATGCCTTGGAAAAGTTGGGTATGTGAATTGTATGGAGTGTGACTACTCTAAAAAGCATTGCTCTCTACTCAGGCAGAGACAGACAGACAAACACACACAACTGCCAGGTCTGGGATTAGGTCACCTAACTAACTACTTTACCACACTACAGCAGTACGCAGTTACAGGACGCGCTATGGAGATTACTGGGTCACAGCATCCCCAGAAGTGTATTTTTAGGTGGGTGACATCAGCAAGTTTGCCAAAGTAAGGCAAATGAATTGTAGTGAGTGTGACTAGCCAAACACGCAATGTTCTCTACACAGGCATTGGAACAGTCACAAAAGCATCCACAACTCCCATGTGTGAGACTAGAACCCTTATCAGAGTTCTATATCACACTACAGCATTACACTGTTATAGCAGGCACCACAGAGATTGCGGGAGTACTCGTTTCCCCAAAGGTGTACTCCCCAGTGATTGACATCAGCAGGATTGCCAATGTAGGGCATTTGAATTGTATTGAGTGTGACTAACCTAAATTGCCACAATTAGTCTGTATGCATTAACCGCTATCCTGGCCGGACCAAAATAATACACCTTTGCAGGTCATGAACCCAGGACCCTGTATATTACATTCACAGTAACTAACCACTAAACCATCACAACAGTACATGAGACTGAGGTTTCACCACAGTAATCCCACCATAGGCTAATCAAAGTGAAAATGTGAAAGGAATGTATATACAGTTGTCCATAAAAGACCTCTCCAAAGCCAACTTCATCCTACTCAAGGCAGAAGTGACAATGTTTGCGACACCCATGGAGATAGGAGCTGACAGCTCTACTGATGAATCCTGCACTAAGGTACTGTATGAGGACATCCACTTGTGCATGATTCCTGACTTCCCACATGGATCCACAATGCTCACCTCCCAAATAAGCAAGCCAGTCTGGTCATTTCCTGCCATTAACAGAGTATACAACAGAAGGTAGACACTGTTGAAGCAAAAAGGATACTCCAAGGATGCAAACAACTCCCTTGCCAGCCACAGTAAGCCATTGAGATCCCTCATGAAATCCTCCAAAGCTGGTTATGTAACTAAAATCACCACAGATTCCATAGACAACCAAACAGAATTCTATAGTAATGTTCAAAATCTAACTGGCAATGCTGGGAAGTGCTCTGAGCTATGAAAGAATGGCATTACACAGACTGCTCCCACAGATTGTGCCAATATCCTGGCGGATTGGTTTAGTGCCACAGTCACCCCCTCTCACCCCCAAAAGGGCCCATGACAATATGAACAGAGATCCGTTGGCCAGTAATCATGGCCACACAGGCAGAAACCGCACTATCCACAGCTAAGAATACATCATCCATGGGACCAGACTGTCATGTGTAATCATAAAAAGTAAAAAACGGGTACAAGCAGCAAACAGACGAAAACTGAAACAAGTAGTGATTTACCGTTTATTAAAAGGTATTCTTTAAGTGTAATCATAACCTCGCATCAGGCCTGGTGCTCACTGAGTGGTGCACAGCTACAGTTATCACACTCCACAAGGGGGATCCACCTTGGATCCTTGGAAATACTGTCATATCTGTCTGA
Organism: Protopterus annectens; assembly: GCF_019279795.1. Lineage (NCBI taxonomy): Eukaryota > Metazoa > Chordata > Ceratodontiformes > Protopteridae > Protopterus > Protopterus annectens. Next base: position 908,933,359 of record NC_056729.1, read on the forward strand.
TGAGCCTGATCTGCATGGCCATGGAATGCATTATAAGGGAGGTTTGGAACACAGACATTGACAACTCTCAAACACTGGACCCCACACAGATTGGGTTCATGGAGGGCCCCTCTTGCCTCCTGAAACTGATTGTCTGCTTTGACTCAGTCTGCATAGCTGTTGAAGAGGGTAAGGCAGTGCACAATGCCTATGTGGACCTCGCCAAGCCCTTCAATACCATACACCAGTCTGGAAACATAGATTAACATACTAATCCAGCCATACATCCCTATGCCACTCGATGGTTTGCTACATGGCTTACTGACAGAACTCAAACTGTAGGTGTAACCATCTCCAAATCCATCCTCAGACAAGTGACAGGTGGAGTACCTCAGGGTTCAGTCTTGCGACCACTGTTGTTTGAGATCTACATCTCTGTAGTACAGACCAACAGTATGGGACTCTGGCTAACAAAGGTAACAGATAACTGCAAAATGGGAGTCATTATGAGCCTGACTTTACTGCATGATATTTTACTGATACCAGCCTGACATCATACAGGTGGGATGGGGTACTGTCAACATCTTGTGATCTTGTTGTGTAAGGTCCTGGTTATGGGATCTGCAACAGTTGGTAGTGTATTGCAGGGCAGACATGTTGGCTGTGGGGGAATACCTATTCATACATGACGTATGTTGTTTGTGCCTGTCAACCCCATTCATGGTACATGTGGACATATATGTTTCTGCTATGTTCCCACCTTATCTACAGATATATGATTACTTGGAGTGGGGTGGGGGGAAAAGGGTGGTTTAGCAGATGACAAGGATAAAGGCCAGTGCAAAACATGGTTTCTCTTTGGAAAGCAGTAAAATCCACTCTCATGACAGGATGCAGACACAAATACACACACACACACACACACTCAGGGATTTGCAGACACACACACACTTGCCAGTGGTGGGAGCAGAACTCCTGCCTATCTACAGATCACTATTACAATACTACATAGTTACGAGACATGCCACAGAGATTACACATTTTCAGGCAGTCAGAATGCCCTTCTAAGATTGAGGACATCAACAGGGATGCTGACAGTTGAGTTGTACATAGCTGTAAACCTGTGTGTTTAAAGTAGGAGTCCATTGCAACCTGTATGCACAAACAAGACACATCATCTGCAGGTAAGACATAGGTAGGCCTGAGAGGTGGATTTGTAGCACAACAAGCCCTGTACTGGAGTATGTCCATCTGTGGAATGGACTACTACTATCACTATACAGGGTTACAGTGGGCATGCTCATACACTTAGAATCACAGGACTTGTTTGGATTCATTGACTCCAATTACACAAGGTGACAGTGGGCATGCTCATACACTTAGTAGAACAAGGCCGTTTGGGATGCACTCTGACTCCAACTACACAAGGTTATACTGGGCATGCTCATACACTTAGAAACAAAGGGCTTGTTTGGATGCACTGACTCCAATTACACAAGTTGACAGTGGGCACGCTCATACACTTGGTAGCACAGGGCTGTTTGGGATGCACTCTGATTCTAACTACAGAAGGCCACAGTGGGCATGCTTATACACTTACACGTACAGAACACATTGTAATGGAATCCTATTGTAAACACACAGGTTTACAGCTATGTACATCTTAACTGTCAGTATATATGCACATCATGCAGGTTTACTAACAGATACCTGTATGTGGCCCATAAATGATATATCTGCGTCTGTGCTGTGTGATACACATGCATACATGTACATGAAGTACTGCCATATATATGTGAAGCATGCACAATCATGCATGTGTGGAAGTGACAGACAATTGGTTAACTGGGACACACAGGTGGATGCAAAGTACAGCATGTGTCATACACATAGCTGCCCTGAAAGCCATACATTGATATCAGGTTGTGGACAGTGGCATTATACTTGGAACAATGGCATGTGCAAGCATAATTTGTGAGCCCCATTGTCTAATGGTAGTGAGGTGCAGGTGTCAAGATGACCTCACCCACCTGTGTTAGTAGTTGTCATTATTAGCAGGATTGTTCCACTAAGTATATCTCACACTGGTCATCTACACAACGTCTGCTGCTGTCCGTCACCTTTGATGTAGCATTTGATACCAAGCACAATACTGTCACTCGCAGTGATGTCATGGTACAAGTGGCAACTGCTTGACCAAAACAATGAGCCAATGTCCTGCTGTAATTATGAGGTTGTCCAGGGTCTGTCATTCTGGGATGACATGACTGAAAGAAGACAAGCCTTTGTCACATATCACATGCAGCCATCATTCAAGGGAGTGTGGATAATATCTAGGTTGCATTTACCCATATAGTGCCATTCCAAGGCAAATGTCCTAAACACAGAAGTAACACCCTGACACCTACAAGACAATTGCATTGGATGCTTATGCAAACCAGTGCTAGATATGTGGCTTTCATAATCCACTTGCTCAATGTAGAACTTACAATGGGGAATACTGACATCTGTGCAGTGAGGAACACCTGGCTGAAGGCTCTGTAGTGCACAATAGCACTACCACCATATAACTCAGATCCAAACATGTGGGTCATAACACTGGTACGGACCACTCCAGGTGGTGGTATCCTCATATTCATAAAGGCTACTCACAAGTAAAGACCACTACTCCAACATAATTCATCACAGATGAGTCAGGTACAGGTGACAGTGGCAAAAGCTGCATTCTAGCTTGTATCCTCATATACATCCCCCACCCTGTCCTCAGACTACCAACACATATCCATAAATGTGGTATGAAATATTATGGTACAACACCAAATAACCTTCGACTGGTGGACTGTACCTAGCCCTACATCAACTGTGCAAAGTACCCATGTACTGACACAGTTGCATAATGTACTATGTGATTCAATAATACCACTGTTTTTAACCAGGTCAGTTGTACACATACCAGGGCCCCTTGGATGTTGTCAGCAGTAACACAGTTGACTATTGCTATACACCAGTAAACAACACCCTCATGGTCGGATATGACCTAAGACGTACCTGCCCTGGATATGTACATCCCACACTCATACACCATACATGGAAATACCATAGCTGTTGTTGTCCTTTGTACATACAGGTGGCTGCATTCATTACACACATGCACATGGAAGATAGGTCCATGGCTGCTGAATGCTAACAGTACATAAGGTTTGATATCTATGTTTACTGAGGTAATAATCCCTCTCTACTGGTCACCCATGACACCTATTATATGATACAACAATCCATGGGGCATGTATGTCATTAGACATGTCCACCAAATGCAATGCCTACAAACATACCCAAATAACAGGACCATAGGCCTTACACACATGACCTGTATTGACAGACTCAGGGAAATACAGCTATGCTCTGTATGTTCATGAGTAGTTACAGGTGATATGTCCATGACATGTACAGCCATGTGTGACCCACAGCTCGGACATATACTCCATGTCAACAATTGCAAGCCATGCATGCTGTGTGCTCTCTGGACATTAACCTTATAATCCACAATAGCCACAACATGCTGGGGTGAGATATTTATAAGCCACAGACCTCACACATGCTTGAACAAGTGTAATGCCTAGCTCAAACACAGCACATTGCTGGCATTCTTTCAGTAATCGTGAGGTGTGCATGGCAAATATGAGGTGCGTGTGGCAAATATGATGTGCTCACTGTTGACCATTACAGTGCCCTTGCTTCACAGTGGAATTGTCAACTAACAGTTTGTGTTATCATGACATGGAATATTGCTGTGTGTGTCGCTTGCTGATATGTGCTGTTGGCGTATATGTCCACTTAGCTACTTAGCGAAGGTGGTTGTGTGTCCTACCAGTACATGAATAGAACATCCAATATGGTGTAATGCTCAGCTCGGTTTCACATATGGTGTGCGGAAGGTGTGGAATGTATCCTCTTGACCTGATAGTCCACTTACTGATGGAGACTGCATATGTGTACATGTATTGATGTGTGTTTAGATTCCATGTGTGTGGAGTGCCTGATGTTTGAAGGTGACTGTTGTCTTAGTACATCATGCAGTTGTAATGCAGCCTCAGCATTGTCAAGTGTATATGGTGATATGTTCAAAGTACAGTAAGCTGTACTGTAGTTATGGACAGTGGTGGGGCTACTTTGCAGATGAATGATTACTGAAGACAGCTCACAGGTGTGTTACAACGATTCCTACAATAACTCGTATAACTGCTAAGCTCTGGTGTTGTTAATTGAAGGGAAAGATACACAAAGTAGAATGCAGTAAGGTTGACACTGAAGGCAAACCTCTTGACACCTGTAACAGAAACATCTCCCCTGTGCACATATTGTGCATATATCAGCACAGTTGGCAAAGGTAAAAGTCAGTAGCTTTGTAGTGTGTGCTATAGTGCTGTAACTCTGTAATACCTGATGTGTTTTACTCTCCTGTACACTGTTGTAGACATCTGTACAGAGTGAAGTGTAAAAAACAAGACATAGACAGGGGTTTGAATCTCAAACATGTCAAGTGCTTGAATGTGTGTGACTTAGATGTATATATTTGTGAATGCCACAGTGTGTGTGTATATGTGTGTGTGTGTGTGTGTGTGTGTGTGTGTGTGTGTGTGTGTGTGTGTGTGTGTGTGTATGGCTGTCTGATCTCTGAAGTGACGCTGTATTTTATCATACTCAAATGAAAAAACCCACTCCCCACATCCACTCACTGCAATCTAGTATCCCTGTTGATGTCATCAATCTTAGAAGGGCATTCTAACTGCCTGTAAATGTGTAAGCCCTGGGGAGAGGCTTGTTTTACCATTGTCTACTGATAACCCCCCCCTCCCCACATACAACTCACCGCAATCTAGTATCCCTGTGGATGTTCTCAATCATAGAAGGCCATTCTGACTGCCTGTAAATGTGTAATCTATGTGGCGCATCTCGTAACTGTGCAGTACTATAATAATGATTTGTACATAAGCAGGGGTCCTAATCCCAACACTAGCAATTGGGTGTGTATGTGTGTTTGCATCCTGTCATGTGAGCAGGTATTACTGCTTTCCAAAGAGAAACCACCTTTTTCAACTGGCCTTTACCCTTGTCATCTGCTAAAACACTCTTTTACCTCCTCCCCGCTCCAGGTAACTATACCTGTGATGTCACCCAGTACGGATGTGAGGCTCTGGCCACAGTAGCTAACTCCACAGCTATCATGCTCTGGGACTATTAGATCAGTAAACATGTTTGAAACTTGGGAGATTATAACTGTGATGTGGAAGCTACAAAGTGAATGCAGGTATTGTCATACAGACCTGTGACTAGTCTAAATTTACATATGGGACACTAACTGGAAACACTGACATCCCCCTTGTAGTCTGTATGCACACATTTGGCACATGCAATTACACCTGAAAGAGGAAGTCAGAACATCAAGATCAACACACAGTTACTGTTGTTACACATGATACATACTGTCAACAGCACAAAATGCATTCTAAAACTCTAGTACATGGTATGTCTGCTGCCTTTCAACACTATTCAGCAATGGCAATATACAATTGTCTTCCTAATATGTTCACCTGGTGCATCAGACCATATGAGCATGTCCCTGCACCGATGGTATGGATGACAGGGATGCGGCACAAGCATCATCATATGAACAGTTTGATAATGTTTGCCAGAGGCCTAGGCTGCACCAATAGATGACATCATGTGTGTGGGTTAAGGCCTTATATCTCATTGGGCATGTGTGGCTATTATGCATGTGTGTGTTGAGGTGCCCTACATTTGTTTCTGGTGTGTGTGTATTTATGCACACTGGTCTGGCATGTGGCTGGCCTACACAGGGGTATTACTGACAGCTGCAGACTGTACACGGCAGGTTGTACAGTTCACAGTGTCCGGCCACGGCCGCATGACCAGTGCCTGCCAGGGGTTGCATGGCCACTACCAGGCAGAGGTCCAGATTGGGTACTGTCTGATGACACACGTCCACCGGAACCATGTCCCTGTTAGAACCCTCCAGGACCATGTGCACATGGTCTGCTGTGTCCTGGTGTGGACAGCACAGCACCAGCTGCACTGCTGCTGTTACCGCCACTATGGGAGCGGGCATGTGAAGTAGTATATTCATGTAGACCTTCAACAGTTGGTTTAGTCAGCCTACGTCCACGTGCCTGATGCCTTACTCCCACCAGATGTTCTAGCACAGACATTCCACACTCGAGGATCGACATGTCATGGTCAAGGACTCCCACCATGTCACACAATCATCTATCCAAAACATCTGCAAGCTGATGGTGAGCATTTGCAATTGCCTGGATGTTGTCAGTTAAAGAATGGACAGCAGCCCTTTGAAACCTCAGACCTTCTCTGTCGTGCCATTCAAAATGTGCCTATGCCTCCATTACAGCCTGAAACATGCATCTGGTGACACCAGCTGATATGCTATGTCTTGCAGGGGCATGTTGGCCAGAAGCCCCCCTAGGAGCAGCCCTGGGCACATGCCTGAGTGGGACATCACCAGTCAGTTGGCTGGGATCATGGTGTGCAGGCACACCTTCCATAGTCTCCACACTTTCCTCTTCCATGCTACCACCCACCAACTGTCCTTCCACTATGGCCACTGGTGATGGGGTATGTGTAGCCATGACAACTGTGTGCTAGGATGAGGGGGATACAGGTGGAATGCCAACCGATGGCACAGATTCAGCCCCTGACAACCCTGTCTGTGCCTCAATCATACTTTCATCATCACTGCTAGAGTCTGTGTGGACTGCAGGAGGCCAACGCACCTACATCAGCACCTGTGAGGGGCAGACAAGAACTATACATTACCAGTTATACATCACAGTACAGACACACAGAGACAGACACAGGGAGACAGACACACAGGCAGACACAGACACAGACAGACACAGACACAGACAGACACATGATATTGCACCCAATGGCATGCAACATGCATGTGATATGGCAGAAGGCATTCAGCTTAGACAATTATAGTGGTAGTCTTAATACATCCCTGAGTTGCACACAACCGCATGCATGTGTTATGGCAGAAGGCATGCAGCTTACACAATTATAGTAGAAGTTAGCATACATCCCTGTGTTGCACAATTTGTGTTAGTAGGTTATGCCCCAAACCTGCAACACAATGCATGCACTATGCACCGTTGCACTGCACTGCCATGTTTTATGCACAATACCCCACATCTTAACAGACCATCGCTGACCTGGGTACATCTGCCAGTGATGCTTTGTGTTGGCCACTGCCCCTATGTGTAAGGACGACATGAGCAGAAGGGTATGTTGAGTGAATACTATGTCTGCAAGAGCCCTAGCTTGCATATCTCTCCATAAACAGTGCATGTCTGTTCAACATTATTCTGCTTACCCCTGAGCTGAGTCTACAAACAATGTGCATGTGGCTGTACACACATGTATGACATGGCTGTCCCTACTTTGCAATGGTGCCACAGACCAGCACAGGTTAACAGTACACCAGCCTGATTTGTGGCATATGACCTTGCCAATCATATGTATTATTTATTTATTTTATTTATTTATTTATTTATTGAGTTTGGTGACCGGGAAGGTCCACTGGGCTGGGGAGCCCATTTTCAGTGGAGGCCCGGGGAGAAAAGCTCCACAAAAGGTTTATTAGATACATTTTTTCAATCAAAGTGAACATACATAGTATAAAAATACATATACAAAAACAATATGGTTCAGTCTGCAATCTAGTAACAATCAATGGAATGACAGTTTAGTTAAAGAGAAAAGAGTACATAATGTAATAGCTGGTGGAGATAATTTGTTATGAGAAACAAATTAATAGTTAAGAGTGGGGTTATGAGAGGAGAGGTTAGGAGGTTAGGAGGGGAGGGGTTAGCCAGGGGTAAAGAGAGTGGAGGGTTTGAGAGGCAAAAGTGGAAGAGTGCAGTTACATTTTCTGTTAAGGAAGAAGTAGGAAAGGAGCTGAGATTTGAAGCTATTGAGGTTATTGCAGGTCCGTAGGGTGGAGGGCAAAGAGTTCCATTTTTTTGCTAGGGTACAGGATATGAAAAGCTGGCCAGCTGGGTGCTTGGGTTTATGAATGGTAAGTAGGTTTTGGTGAGAGGATCTAAGAGGTCTAGGAGGGGAATATGGTTGCAGTATGTTGGATAGTGTTGGGCAGTTTGAGGGTTGGAATACTAATTTGTGGACTGTGGTTAATTGGTGAAAGTCAAGTAGGTTGGGCAGTTTGAGCCAGTTAAGGGAGAGAAGGGACTTGCAATGGTGTGAGGAGGATTTGGCACTAGTGACAAATCGAGAAATTTTGTTGTAACATATCTGTAGTTTAGAGGTAAGTGTGGAGGATAAGTTAGAGAACAGGGGAGAGCCATACAAGAGAGAGGGAAGAAGATAGGTAGTGGCAAGAGTTAGCCTAGAGGAAGGAGAGAGGAAGAGGTTATTTCTGTAAAGTAGGCCAAGTTTTATGTGTGTTTTTTGATATTCTGCTGAATGTGGGAGTTAAATTTTAGCTGATTGTCTATAGTGACCCCGAGGAGTTTGGCAGAGTGTACAATCTCTATTTGTGAGTTATTATGGCTGGTGATGTAAAGGGAGTTTTCATCTACAGGGGAAGATTTGGAAGGGGAGAATAGAAGGATCTTGGTTTTATTAGCATTAAGAGAGAGGTGGTTTTGGAGCATCCAGTTTTCAGTGGTAGAGAAGGCATTTTGAGTTAGAGATTGGAGTTCAGCTAGGTTGGAGGCACTGCAAATCAAAGTGGAATCGTCGGTGTATTGGACAATTTTGGAGTTGGGAATGGCTTTATGGAAGTCATTAATAAAGATGTTGAATAGCAGAGGACCAAGTATGGAACCTTGGGGTACTCCAGTGGGAGTAGGGAGGAAAGAGGATGTGGCTTGGCCCCATTTTACGGCTTGGGACCTGTTAGCAAGATAGCTGGAGAACCAAGAAATCATTTCTTGGGAAAGGTTAAGGTTAGAGAGATGATTTAAGAGGTGGGTATGGGAGATGGTATCAAAGGCTTTAGAAAGGTCCAGCAGGACGGAAGATACTAAATGTCCAGAGTCGCGGGCTGAATTGATGATATGTAAGAAGGAGAGAAGGGCGAAGTTAGTACTGTGTCCTGGGCGGAAGCCATGTTGGGTGGGGGAAAGTAATTGATATTTGGTAAGGAATGGTAAGAGATGTAGATGGATGCATTTTTCAAGAATTTTGGAGATAGGGGAGAGAATGGCTATGGGCCAAAAATTAGATACATTGTTATTTTTGCCTCCCTTGTGGAGAGGCAAAATATAAGCAGTTCGTCAAAGTTTGGGAACGTAAGACTTGAGTATAGATCTATTGATCAGGATGCTGATAGGCAGAGCAATAGCATCTGAGGCTATTTTTAGGAAGGAGGAAGGAATGCCATCAGGGGCATTAGAGCAAGGTTTTAGTTTATAGAGGAGTTTTTTTTATTAGGTTGGTAGAGACAGGTTTAAGTTCAAAATTAGTGTAGGGAGGGGAGAGAGGGGAGGATTGGGCAGGGAGGGGAGAGGGATTATTGTTGGTGAAGGTCTTAGTAAGCTCAGCTATTGAAGAGGTAAAGAAGGAGTTGAATAGTGTGGCAATTTCTGAGTCAGGTTTGCTAGTGTCAGGACAGGGATTGTGTTTTGTTCCAGGCCTCAAGAGGGAATTAATAGACTTCCAGAATTGCTTAGGATTTTGAGCAAGATTTTCTTGTACTTTTAGGTAGTATGATTTTTTATCCCCAATGACATGTTTTTTGGCTAGGTTTCTCAACTGTTTATATTTTAATAAAGTCTCAGGTTGATTGTTACGGAGGTAAGTTTTCCAGGTTTTATCTCTTTGTAGCATGGTGTTTTTTGTATCTTTGGTGAGCCAGTGAGAGGTTTTAGTTTTGACTTGTTTATTTCTTATTGGGGCTAGGGAGTTAAGGATTGTTAGGAATGTTGAGTTAAAGTAGTCAATGGCTGTGTCTAGTGGTAGAATTTTTAGGGGATTCCAGTTGTTTAGTTTGAGAGAATCAATGAAAGTAGTGGGGTTAAAGTTAGTAAGGTTGCGAGTAGAAATATATTGATGGAAGTGAGAGGAAGAGGGAGTAGCTCGAATGGTGAAGGCAGGGAGGTGGTCTCCTAGAGAGTCAGGAATGACTCCTGAAGTTATAGTTTTGTTGGGATAAGTTACTAGGATCCAGTCGAGTATGGAGCCAGGGGGGTGTGTTTTGTTAGGTCTAGTAATGGAGGTGGTAAGTTGACTAAAGATGAATAGGTTAATTGTTAATGTAGGATTGGGGTTATTGATTTTTCCCCAGTCAATATTTACATCTCCTAGGATGAAGGTTTCTAGTTTGATGTTGGAGGAGGTCCAGGAGATAATATCTTCTAGGGTGTTGGTGTTGTTGCCAGGTGGAATGTAGAGGGAGATGATACAGATACTTTTATGGATATTAAGTTTTAGTAGGCTGATGACAAGTTCAGCACTTGAGAAGGAGGGGATATGGTTGGGATATGGAGTGATAGATAAGTAGTTGGAGTAGACTAAAGCTACACCACCACCTCTTTTAGTTGGGCGGTCAGATCGGAGAGAGTGAAATCCAGGCGGAAGGAATTCAAAATCATTTATATGAGGTGTTAGCCAGGTTTCAGAGACAGCTAATATATCTGGTTGGTTGTGATTGGGCCAGGAATGAAAGAAAGAGGGTAATTTTATTTAGTAGGCTTTGGGCATTGATAGTGAGGAATTTGAGGTTTTTATTAGGGGATTTATTGTTGGATCTGTGAAGATATGTTTGAGAAGAGTTGGGACCAGGATTAGGGTGGATGTCACTGGCTAGGTGAAGGAAAGAGGAAAGTGGAGGTAGTTTGCTGTGTTTGGATTTGGGTAAAGGAGTTAGGTAGACTTTTAGTTTGAGTTTAGTGTCATTAGTTGAGTTTAGGAATAATTTTATTTTTAGGAGAAGGATAGGCTGGGAGGGAACTAGTGAAGCTACAATATTGTGATAGTGTGTTATAAGGAAGTTGTGAGGTGGCGTAGGGTAAGAGAATAAGTGAAGATGAGTATAAGAGGTTGCATGGTAAAGAGGTAGTAGAAGGAAGACTAATGTGATGGAGGTAAGGATCGAAGGAGGGGAGAGGGGCATTGTTAGTTAGGGTTTAAAGAGAGGTAGATGTGTAAGGTGATATTTGTTAGTTATGGGATGTGGCTAAGATAGTCAGGTATAGTGGAGGAAGGGGTGTGGGGAGAGGAGTAAGTGGATTGGTTGCTGGAGTAGGAGGGATTTAACAGGAGGGTAAATAAATGTAGGATCACTGGGGGTGGGTGGGAATTGGGGGTAGGATAGGGGAGCGGAGTGAGCCCGCAGGGCGAACAGAGCGGGTAGAGCCAAAGGATGGACAAGCACAGTGAGAGAAACAATCCGTAGCTATAAAGACTACAGCAGAGAGGTAAGTGTTGCTAAGGAGAATTGAGAGTTTAAGAACTGGGAAGATATAGTAGTCAAGGGTAGGAGTATGTGAGGTGAGACAGAAGAGGATGGGAGAGGACACTATGAGAGTTAAAGTAAAGGGACTTATTACTTTCTTGGTCAAGGGATTAGAAGTATCAGAGTATATTCCAATTTAGGGTATAGTGCCACCTAGTGGAAAATAAGAGAAAAGGCAGCAGAGAATAATATATCCAGTATTAAATCTAGTAAGGGAAGATAGGAAGTAAAGTTTGCAGAAATGGGGTAGTGCAGAGGATGCAGGTGGGCTGCGGTTGGCTGCTGTTTCAAGGGAGCAGTATATAATAGTGAGATAGTTAATAAAGAACAAAAAATATATTAAAGATAAATAGTCAAGTATAGTATTATTTGCCACATACACTGAGCCTTTCTTATTTAGGAGGAATGATGTTCTGTAGGGCACGTTGCGGGTAAGGTGACTTCACAGGATACCAGGAGATGGCTTTCTTTCAAGTAGTTGCTGAATATCTGTGTTCCCTTCCTGAGTAGTGTCTTATGCCTTTCTAGGGTGGGAGGAAATAGAGGGAGCTCACAGGTAGTAGACTGTAAAATAGAAAAAGGACAGGCTATCAGACAAAGTTTGGTAGATAAGGCTAAGAATAGAGGGAGGGGAGAGTGCCACAGAGAATATAAGATTGAGCTAGAAGGGGAGGGTGAGAGAGAAAAAAAAAGTAAAATCTAGGGAGAAGTACAATTACAAGTAGATGTGGGGGAGACAGGAAAGCAAAGAAGTATGGCCCTGTCCCTTTCTGAAGTGGAAAGGTACACCTAAATGTGAAATAGGGCACAGCAAAAGCACTGGGTCCACACTTTTGCTGTGAACTAGTAGTAGATAAGAATAGTTAGTAGTCAGTTAGAGCAGTGAGGTAGTATGAGATTCAGTGAGTGGTAGTTTGTGGAGGAAGGAAAATAACCACAAGCAGTCAAATACAACTGCAGTAACAGGAAATGAAAATGAGAAAAGAAAAGAAAAAGAAAAAATAGAATCTGAAATTAAAGCACATTCACAATCACAAGGTCACAATGTTGAAATACGTTATTAAAATACATCAACAACAGAGAGTTAAAGCACATTCTCAAACACAAGGTCACAGTGTTTAAATACGTTATTAAAATATATCAACAACAACAGAGAATGGAGATAAGTCCAAGCAATTCAGAAATACCACAACATTCAGGTTCATAACCTTACTTCATCAATATAGGGCATGAATGGTATCAGGGATAAAATAGAACTAGAGGAGCTTACATTACATCTAGGGCCTTTCCTGTAATTGAATTAAATATATGGCATGCTTTGACATAGCAACAGTTACTTACTTTGCATCTAGGGACTTTCCTGTAATTGAATTAAATATATGGCATGCTTTGACATAGCAACAGTTACTTGAATGCAGGTCAGTCTCAGTAACAAGCGAGAGTTGTTTTAAATGGATATAATAAGTAGTGTTACTTTAGTAGCGAACGCGAGTTGCTATGCAATTTAAAAAATACAAAATAGTACAGCAGTCGCTGCAGGTACTTCAAAATGAATTATTTTGAATTATAACATGTCTTCTGCTGAAGTGATGAATGACATGCATACATGTTTAACACAATGGTGTCCTTTCAAATATACAGTGAGGTACTGGTGTCCCAATGCAGGGACATGTTATATTAGCATGGACCTTCAGCTGATGCAATGTTGTCGGTGTGCCCTACAGATATACAGTGACATACTGCACATTGAACTGATGTGCGTAGCCATTGCAGGGCATCCTGTGGCTTCACTATTGCTATACAGTGTGAGTAACGGACACAGTTCATAGCCATGACTGTATTCAGATGCAATACATATATAATATGGAATGTGACCCACGTCACTGAGGTGTATACACCCTAAACCCTAACGTGGAATGTGGGACACAGGTCACTGAAGGGTAAACGGATGACACCCCTGCAAATCTGCAATCATATTGTGGATGCCTGGCAACTATGCCCAGACATGGGTAACTTTGCAGTACTCCATGTTCCACATGCAATCTGTGTACCTCACACACATGAGGAGCAACCATGACAGTGATGTCTGACACCAGCAAGGTGAATGTACTGTATATGTGGCCTGATGTGGTTGTATGTGTATGTTGTACAACACATGTATGTATTTGGATACTGTATAGGTTAAAGCTTTCATGTCGTGACACACTCAAATGTTCAAGACATGTTTTGTGGTGCTTTGATGTCATGCCTACACAAGGTGTGCACAGCCCTGTATGATGTTTAGTGTGTCACATCTGCACTATAACCATTACACAAAGGCCATAGTTGTATTGTGCTGAGCCAATGTACAACAGGGTGTGCACACATGTACACCCCTTCTACTGTCTGTGTTGCTTCATGTCTCTGTCCATCCTCCATGGCCATGTGTAAGTATGTTTTGTCCAATGGTTGTGATGGGCATCTATTTCATATGTCAGTGTTGTCCCATATGACATACACCATAGCTGTCATATGCTCCACTGAGGTCAGGTTTATACAGACAAAGGGTGGTATGTTTGGGATGTGAGATATCATGTTTTGCAGGATAGTTAACCAGTGTTGCAGTCAGCCCACAAAATGTCATGGACATGTCAGATAGCAGATGACATTGTGTGACATGCATAGCAAGGGTATACTCCACAAGGGTGAATCCTGTCGGTTTGTCATAATCCAGCTTAAAAACATATAGAGTGTGTGCACACATATGCTCTCTGTATAGTGCTGTTTGTATTCCCCACATGTGTAATGTTGATCTGTAGTACATGTCCCTACATTGAACCACACATCCACCATTGTATTTACAGTTGTCCACACATCTGGCAATGACAGTTTGTAAGGTTTAGTGTAGGTGTTTCATATAGTCTTCAAATATTCCACATGGGTAACCACTGTGATGCATTGCAGGTCTGACCTGTATATATTAACAGGATCACCATACATTATGTGTACGTGTGTTAAAGGGTCACTTAGCAGATAGCATGCATTTAATATGATCTGTACATTATCAAGCCTGATAAGTAATAACAAACTCACGAGCAACAGGCTGCTGCCTCTGTGAAATGCCAGCGGTACCTAAATAGGAGTGTCAGAGCCATAAGATTATTATCCACACTTGTATGGTAGCTACAGGGTGCAATGTGCATGTTAGCACATAAGCCAGTACAATAGACTATACTATGTAGTATGCACATCGTGCATACATAGAGTAGCAAACTATAGTATGTGGCATGTGTGCATACATGCCGTGCCCACAAATTACCACATAGGTGGTAATCCATTAAGTACAGAAGAAGTAATTAGGGACCTGGGGATCCAAGTTGATAGCAATCTCTCATTTGACAACCACGTGGCCAAAGTGGTTAGAAAAACATTTTATATAGCCCACCTAATCATGAAGAGATTCACATCTAGATCAGGGGAGGTCATTGTGCCACTTTACTCATCCCTCATCAGGCCCATAATTGAGTACAATGCCCCTTTTGGGATGTACCTTACCAGACACCTGCAGCAACTGGAAAGACCCCAAAAGTACCTCACCAAGAGGATCAAAGGGCTCAAACAGATGCCATATGCTGCCCGGTTAAAGAAACTCCAGCTTTACTCAGTGGCATACCGCCTGTTCAGAGGCGATCTGTGCCTGACGTGTAAAGCCATGTCCAACCGGAATTAATGGACATGCTGCACCTCAGAAAATCCAAATCCCATCGAGCTACGGCAGAGACTTGAACCTCAGCACTGAAATAAATAGGACATGCTGGAGGGACAGATTCATAACCCAGAGGCTCCCTTCACTCTGGAATAAAATTCCAGTCCAGGTTAGGCAGAGTCCCTCATTGACTCTCTTCAAGAGGAATCTTGATGAGTGGATGGGAGATCGTAGGTTTACCCCGGGTATCACTTCTGTGTCACTGTTAGACAGAGGCACAGTATACTAACCTCGAAAAAGGGCATAGCAAAATAAATTTAAAATGGGTGGCGAAAGCCAAACACATTCTGGCTAGGCTTATAAATGCCCTAGGACAGATAGCCTAGTATGAACCTATGAACCTATGAACCTATATGATGTTAAGTTAAATATTGTACAGTAACACATGTATCTATATTAAATATAGTTGTGTTATATGTGCAGTAGTGACTTACCAGCCAACTCCTGGCTCAGTGGTTGTGAGACACCCACCTCCACAATACCAGCTTGTGGATGGAGTTCTGCAGGTGTTTCCAGCTTGGCCAGGAGCTCCTCAGTACGTGTGAGTGGGGGCTGGGTGAGTGGCCCCCCCACCTGTTGCAGCTTGTTCCCTGGCGATTGCATTTGCATGCTGTTTCACCCATCTAATTGTCAGTGCAGTGTTGGCGCACCTGCTGATAGGTGCGATTGCGGCTGCCAACATCATTTACCCTCCTGCGAAGTTCCTCCCACTGGGAAATGAGGACTTCATCTTTCATGTGGCTGTACGGTGGCAGCCTGGCACATGGCATACCTGGAAGACATTATGATGGTGACAGGTCACAGTAACTCACAGAGAAGTATAGAAGTACAGCTGCACATACATGTGCATCACATTTATTATAATTACAAATATGGCTTTGCAAATCTGCATGACACTAACACCACTGACATGTTTAACTCACACACATTTGACACTTTCTGGTGATTTCATGTTATCACCATATATGTGTGTGTCAAGTGATGACATTGCTCATACTCCATGTGGATGTTGTCTTGATGTGGGCATGTCTGTTTGCCTGTACTGGTGTCTTTACCTATTAGCACATGCCTGGAAGTGTTGACATTAATGCTAAAGACCTTAATGCTGTGTATATTTCACATATATAGTCATACACAGCCTTAAGGGACATGACCTGTGACCCTGCAGACTTGCTCACAGCAAGTTGTACATGTATGTGATTTGCCATATATATCTACATGGCACTGTACAGCAGTATAGCATCCTGACATGTATTACCTGTGTTGCACATGTGAAACACATGGAACAATGGCTAGCTTGATGGCATTTGCAGGGTTGGATATCAACTATAGCATGTATGGTCATAGTGAACTAGTAGGCAATATCCCCTGGGCCATTTATGAGTATAGGCTGAAAGGTTACCAAGCTGTATCCAACAGACAGGTAACTTTCAATGGCCAGTTCAAGCAGTGCCAAAGAACTGATCCACAGGTTTACTGATAATATGTGCCATGCGGTCATCACACCATGTCTCAAAGAAGAGCAATGTGCAGCTTTGCTGGACAGGAATGCATAGTATGGCAGGAGTATGTAAAGTGTATGGGACAGAGATCTGTCAGGCATGTTATGATCCTTGTACTAGAAAGGTGGATGTCCATGAAGTATGTATTTATTTGAAATCAGGATGTGTAAGTGTAGCATGTCCAACATCTCCGGGTTGGACATGGCTTTATTCAGGGTAGGCATCATGCTACATAGTGGAGCTAAGGTTTTGGAAGGCTGGTGTAGGCCATCTGAACATGGCCAATAACCCTTAAAGGAAATATGTGATCTATTATGGGTCAACTGAGTGTTGAGTATGGGTGAACAATGATCTCTATATTCATGGATGGCACCCTGTCATGATTAGGGGTGCCACTTACGACTACCTGACTAGTGTGTTGAAGTGACTATCAAAGGAAAGACTACTGTCCAGCTGGATCCCATACACACACAGTTTCCATTATGTTGACCGCTGCCTAGGTGATAGTTCATGGGTACAGGGTTTTTAACATAAGGGATGACAATGCAATACTTTGCATTGAGATTGTGGCCATACATCAGACACCACACATCTGACCCACAAAGGCCCTTCTGTATGTTGCCCACAGCATTCATTGAGTCAACTATAGCTCCTAGTTCATAGTCATTTGCAAACTTCAATAGGCAGATGCCTTCTGTTTTAGTCTGTGTGGTATAGATTTAGATAACAAACAGGGGGAGTACCTGGACTGAACCCTGTATTACTGTAGTTGGCACTGGCTTGCTGTGTGTGTATTAGTCAGACACATTCTGTAGTGTTGGTTCTGCCAGTGGTCCAGTTGCCAACCAATCTTGTGACATAGGAATATACATCTAGTTTACTGAGTGTAGTTGGAACCCAGTATGGGTGATGGTGTCCTAAGACCTGGCAAGGTCAAGATATGCTGTGTGCATCAACCTTACTGTCATCTACATCTGTACTGACTACATCAAATAAGTTGATCAAGGTTCATGGCCTTACAGACCAGACTCAGCAAGGTAGTAGTGCACTATTTCCCATTATCAGTGGTGTCTCCCTTTTTGTGGGGTGTAATAACTGTTGCTGTGCACCATTCAGTGTGTACACAGCCTGACATGCAGCTATGATTGAACATGATGTGTAGGTGGAGAGCAAATTGTTCTGACATTTGTATAAAACACGCCCTGGGATGTTGACAGGTCCCATGAAAGCTGTATGTATGGCTTTAGAGAGTGCAGCTTGTACCTGCATAGTTATTATTACAGGGACCGTGTAGTGTACATGGATATATTACTAAGTGTACCTGTTTGGGGGGGAGTGGGTTTAGTTTCTCCAAGACCCTATCTGGATGAACGGGTGCTATTTCTGTAGATGCAGTACTTCCCATGCCATAGTGCTGTGAAGCAGGGAAGGTCTTGTCATTGCCATTACGATTAATGACACAGCTATAGAATGCTCTGTGCTTGGCCTCATAATATGTGGCTGATTAGTTTCACAGTTGCTTTGTGTGGTCTTATATGGTGTATCTAAATCTTACTGAGGATGATCAGGGATCACCTCCACTCATGTGTGCTCACTCTCGCAACAGTGTCTACCTTCTGTAGTACAGTTTATGGCAGGATGCCACCAGTTTACCTTCCTGTTTGTGTTTGGTTGAATCTTGGTTCTGTTTCAATAGCACAATCACTGCACTAATGTGAGTGCTTAAAGTGCATTTGTGTCAGATTCAGCATTTGCACATGCATTGTCCATCTGTATGGGTGCCATGACATTCACCACTTCTGTCTTAAGAAGCATAACATTGGCTTTGGAGACTGACTATGTGTAGCATACTACTGGCCCTGTTTGTGTGACTATGGTGATCCAGGTCATTGTGGTGATGAAATCCAACATGCATTGATCACAGATGTTGGCACATAGGTTCATAGATAGGTACTAGGCTATCGGCCCTAGGGCCTATACAAGCCCAGCCAAAAAGGTACCCTGGCTTTTGCCACCCAAGAAAATTATTTTCCTGTGCCACTGTTGAGCAGAGCCACAGAAGTGATCCCTGGGGTGAGTTTCCTATTTCCCATCCAATCATCAAGATTTTTCTTGAAGAGTACTAATGAGGAGCTTTGTTTGATATAGACAGGTAGTTTATTCCAGAGTATGGGAAGTCTCTGGGACAGGAATCTATCCCTCTGGCATGTTCTGTTTATTGTGGTGACAAAGTTTAGGTCCCTAGAGCATGTAGCTCAGAGGGATTGTAACTTCTTTAAGTGGAGCATGTCCAACAGCTCTGGGTTTGACATAGCTTTGTATGTTAGGCAGAGATCACCTCTGAGTAGGCGATATGCAACGGAGTAAAGCTGGAGTTTTTTGAGACGGTCTGCATAGGGCATCTGTTTGAGGCCAGTAATCCTCTTTGTGAGGTAGTTCTGTGGCCTTTCCAGTTGTTGTAGATGCCTTCTGAGGTACATATCAAAAGGGGCGTTGTACTCTATAATGGGTCTAATGAGTGATGAGTAGATGGGAACAATGACCTCTTTTTTTCTGGATGTGTGCCACGTAGAAGGATTTCCTGACTACTGTGGCGATGAGATTATCAAAGGAGAGACTACTGTCTATCTGTGTCCCAAGGTCTCTAATCACACTTTGAGGAGTCTTCCCAGTTAATAGTGGGATAGTTGAGAGTAGCCATTATTATGGTTTTCTGTCTCAAACCTAATATTCCCTATTACAGCACAATATGACAGCTGGGAATTCTGAGGCATGGTGGGTGATCTGTAGCAAGGTGCAATTTGGATTCCACTTTGGCACAGAGGTAGTTGCTCAACATAATGCATCTGAAGTTATGCAAGTGCAACTAGCCTGGGGGTGTACATATCCTTCAGGAATATGGACACACCTGCGGCCCATGTGTTCCAATAAAGGATAATGGCCAAGAGGTGAGGTATGTGTGATAACATGGTTATGCAGGGGTGCTCTCTGGAGCCTTGAACCATATCTCTTTCACTGCACAGATATGTTATCCATGTTAAGGATTGACGTAAGTGAGTCCATATTGAGTTTCCAAAATGTATCATTGAGGAGCTAGACACACAGTTTATTGCTTGGCTGTCCCTGTTACAGAAGTAGTATTGTCACTTAAACCTTGCATGATGAAGGCACTATAGGGAAAACATGAGCCCTAGCCAGTATCCAGATTCCCAGAGGTGACAGGTGCAGGCCCTGTCTGGCAAAGCATCATGGTCTGTCAACCATGTTATCCCAGGCAGAGAGATACTGGATACCCTTTGAATTACACCAGTACATTAGACAATTGGGGAATACAATCCTTTTGTCCCTGTACTGCAGTATCATTCTGGGCAATGGCAGACTGCTACCCAGGCTTTGGGACATACCTGCATGGGCTACAAGACCTGACCATTCCTACATGTGTGTTTCCATGCAGTCCAGACTACTGCATCCCAGGTCCTGCACAACAACATGGAATATACCAGAGCTATGTGTACAGTTCAAAAGGTGGTCTGAGTGCATGGGTATGTGGCTAATCATGGCAGACAGGCAGCTGACAGTATGTTTGCCCTCGTATAGCTTGGTGTGTGACATAGTGCTAGACTTTGCATTCACAAATGAGTACTGTTGGGCATGTTTCTGGCCACGTGTTCTAAGGATCAGCACAGTTTTGCAACCTATGTCATACAGTTTGTGTATTTAGTTGTCTGTCTATTCCAGCTTGGGAGGTCCCTTACTTGGCCAGATACTTGGAAGCCTCTGTGAATGTGTATGCTTTCTGGTGGTATATGTGGGTGTCCTTACTGTGTTCTGGTAAGGGTATGTGTTGAGTGTGGTGATGAGATGCATGTGTTAACCTACACCGCATGACTGTCCAGTCCAGTCATGGCTGTAGACTGGACTGCCTTCCATCTTGCCTCTGTAGCTGCATCCCAAACAATTTGTGGGGTGTGGTGTCAGGTGGGTTTGGCAGTGTACATGGCATAGATATTCCATTCCTCCATGATGGTCACATACACAAAGCTGACATTACTAAACATCAGTAGCTGACTAGTGGACATGCCTGTATAAACATTCAGTACTACAAGTACCAAGTACTGTATTTAGTTTACTTATTGCTTATGAAGATGTTTTAGATGGTTATGTTCACAAGTACATATTTGAGTTATGGACGTGAAAACACTGGCTATTACAGAAACATAGTAGCTAACTTTAGCAGCAATCCTCATCTGAGAAGCACATCACATCCTGATAGTTGATTACAGATGATGCAAGTGTCAATGGGTCTGTACCCTTTTCTGGGTATATACACACATATCTACCAAAACCATGAGGTCTGTTGGGCATGTACACCTACTCTTCAAACAGAGTCAAGTATCAATAGACTCTGCTGCCACTATCAACGTGATCAGGATATAATGAGATAATGTAAGCCATCACCTATGAAGCAGTTATTACACATAGGCAGCTGTCTCCTACATCTTACACTCCTACTGCAGATGTTACACTGGAGTTAAAAATGATATGCAACTTGTTTCATTAGCAGTAATGTGCACAACCTTACATACAGTATTTGGAAGCAGCTGTTAGGTTGGCAATGAGAGGTTAGGCTACACAAACATGAAAGTTCAACCAGTGGGTCTCTACTCTCAATATCCACTCTATGTAGGCATGCACATAGCCATTTGGCGCAGCCCTGTAACAAGGGTCACAACACATTTGCATAACATATACACATGCACAGCTGTTATTGCTTGCATAAGATACTAAAGAGGTGGATATTACATGTCTTATGTGTATGGATAGTTACCTAGCTCTTCCAATTGTCTTTGCTATCATGCTGCTAAATTGTCAGATGAATACAATTCATATGTATCCTGTTATTGAATATTGTAATTACCAACAGACATAACTAATGTTTGCATAACATAACAAATGCTATGTAAAATGGAATACAGATGAGACAGATCTGCCTAGAATACTGTACATTACACAGTTATTGGCACAATATCCCACAATGCAAATCATATTTGAAAAGTAAGCCCACCTTTGACATGTTCATCTCATTAATACACCCATACATATGTCTACTGTTACAATATATCAACATATACTATCCCCTGTTATAGCACATACTTGTTGGCCCAACCCTGACACAGACAGTGGCTGGAAAAGAATTCATGAATTCCAAGTCCAAATATATCATCCCTTGTGGTGTATGAGGAGTTTGCCTTGTGACCTACAG